>NW_025814005.1:0-51067 GCF_021917145.1 Hypomesus transpacificus
TCTGGAACAATGAGACTGAGAGGCTGGCCTCATTAACACACACACTCACACACACTAAACCGTCCCTAAAGCCACCATCACTGGTCACCGCGGAGGCCACCCAGCAGCTCAGGGGACAGATGAGAGACGGAGCGCATGAGATTACAGAACGACACAGTCTGAGCAGTCTTGCATAAATCTTGCGTAAGTGAGAGGATTTCCTAACATGGGGAGGGGAGGGGGGAGGGGGGGGAACACCAGAGGCGAGGCATAAGTCCCGCCCCCTTACACACACACCTTACTCTTATCTTGACCCTGCTGGAACACTTGGATCTATTTAAATTGAATAGTTGGCAGGAGACAGAGAGGGAGAAGGAGCGAAAGTGAGACAGAGACGAGAGAGGAACAGAGCAGTCCATATTCCAGAGCAACGTATCATCTTCCTGCTTCCAACTAGCCTGATCTATAACTAAGAAAGGGATAGAGGTTTATCGCGTCGACACACACACACACACAGGCCTGCATGCACACACGCCCCCCCCCCCCCTCTTCCCACAGGTACTTGGGCCATTCTCTGATCTGCTTCAGGAATGAAATCATCAGTAGATGAGGGTTTTTGACATTGGGTCAATGACCCCCTTCACCCTACAGGAGAGTGAAGAGACCATTGATTGAAACGCACACACACACACACATCTGACCACTTACACCTGAAGTGTGCGTGAGTGTGAATGAGTGTGTGTGTCATGCTGTGAGTCAGGGTGGAGGTCAGATAACTAAAACACACACTTCCACCCCCCCCCCCCCCCCCTGGGCACCTCGCCCACACACACACACACACACACACACACACACACACACACACACACCCACACCACCCACATTATTACAGCTAGAACACTGCAGCCATTGTCCACAGGGCTCTGTGGGATGAGGCTGGGATACAGACCAGCAATTAATGCTGCCATGATTAAACTCAAGTCATATTACACTGAGACACACACACACACACACATGGAAAGATCCAGATGAGGGGACGGCTGAGGAGCAGACTGACACGTCACCTCACCTCCCCCCCCCCCCCCCCCCCCCCCCCCCCCCCCACACACACACACACCCCGTGGAGCGGCATCACGGTGGAGAGGAGGTCACTTCACCCACACTTCCTCTGACAGCCTTTCAACCACCCACACACACACACACCCCACCAGCTCCCTCTAACACACACACACACCCCCCCCCCCCCACCAACAAGGACGCGCTCATATCTTGATTTTTCAAAGCCAACACAGGGAGTGAGAGCTGTCCTGTGTGTGGGCGGCATGAGAGGAACAGGTGGGTGCTGACACAGTGTTGAAAAGAGAGAGAGGACAAGGAGGAGAAACAAGAAAGAGAGGAGGAGGAGGGGGGGTACAGGAGGCAGGACAATGTGCTGCTTCTTCTGACTCAGTGACGGGGTTATGTCATTGGCAGAGGGTCTAATTGTGTGTGTGTGTACGCATCTTCATAATGCCTCAGACAGAAGTGCTGACTCATCAAACAAGCGCACGCACACACACACACTGACACGCGTACACGGTTCGGAATCTATCGCCGGTTGAAAAACACAACCGCCGTTTCACGGGCCAATCAGCTCGCTGACACGTCCCCCCCCAGACACGTGGCCAGGGGGCCCTCTGGGCTCCACCGTGACCTGCTGACACTGAGCTCTGCTCCACGGAGCTCTCTGACACAGAGCGCTGATCTGAGCTGAGACACAAAGAGACAAAGAGAGAGGGAGAGAGCGAAAGAGGACTGAGAGAGAGAGATACATGACACTCTCTCTCCTCACCATAAACCACAGAAACCTTCGCCATCCTTTCTTCCTCACACCCTTTTCTACCAGCTCCCACTTGTTTACCCAGGCTCTTTCTTCTTCATTAAATCCTCCCTCCTTTCTTTAGCTCCTTCCCTTGCCTCATTCCCCCCCTTTCTCTCTCTCCCCCCTTTTTCTCTCTTTCTCTCTCGCCCGTTTCTTTCTCCCCCTTTCTCTCTCTCTCCCCCCCATTCTCCAGATCTGTTCACCCCTGTTGCAGGAGAGGGGAGCATTTCAAGGAAAGGATCATGGGAGCTGAAAGGGGGGAAAGGTCTGGCACAAAACAGTTTGGAAGTGAAGTGTGTGTGTGAGTGTGTGTGTGTGTGAGAGAGAGTGTGTGAGTGTCAGTTCCCTGAGACAGAAGTGGAGAAATAACAGGTCTCCTGATACCACACACACAATCATTTCATCCCTCTGAACTCTAGTCATCCAGTGAGCAAAAACTGGGCTTCACTGGGTAATGCAATCCACACGGCTCTCTAGTTCACACACACACACACACACACAGTGTGTCCAGGAGAGGGTGCACACTAACGAGCACGTGCAGTAGCCCAGTGGGAGGGGTAGCTATGGCGTGCCCACTAGGTTGGATGGGTCATGGTGAAAGTGCACAGCAGCAAGTGAATAGGGTGTGTATAAATAACGTGTATGTGTGTGTGTAAATAACGTGTGCACACGTGGGTCCCGGGTTATGTAGTGTGGAGGTTGTGTGCAGTACGTAGGTGTGTCCATCCATGTAGAGTGGTGTGTGTGTGTGTGTGTGTTCATCCGTCTAATGCGGTCTTGCATGTGTATCTAACCATGTAGTGCAGAGTGTGTGTGTGCGTGTGTGTCTAACCATGTAGTGCAGTGTGTGTGTGTGTGTGTCTAACCATGTAGTGCAGAGTGTGTGTGTGTGTGTGTCTAACCATGTAGTGCAGAGTGTGTGTGTGTGTGTCTAAGCATGTAGTGCAGAGTGTGTGTGTGTGTGTCTAACCATGTAGTGCAGAGTGTGTGTGTGTGTGTCTAACCATGTAGTGCAGTGTGTGTGTGTGTGTGTTTCGGAGGGCAGTGTGGGCTGTGTAAATCGGCTGATTTACTCTTGCTGCCTGTGCCTTTCTCCACAGCGAGGAGGAGGAGGGGGGGTTGGAAAAATATGGAGTCAGAGGTCAGAATGAGCTAAGGAGAGAAAACCTTGTGAGTAACAGCCTGGGGGGGAGGGGGGGGGCAGGAGGGAGAGGGTTCTGGAAGGGGACCTGGGGGACATGAGGCAGTGCCACAAGCCCCACATAAACTCCACTGTACACAGCCTGGCTGGGTAGGGTAAACACAGCCAGTGTCTGATTAAGGCTACCGGTGAGCCCCGCTCCGGTGAGCCCCGCTCCGGTGAGCCCCGCTCCGGTGAGCCCCGTTCCGGTGAGCCCCGCTCCGGTGAGCCCCGCTCTGCAATGCCGGCTCTCCAGCTGCTAACAGCACCTGGTCCTATACAGTACGGCCTAAACCCAGGGGGGTTTGAAGGTAATGAAGGGTAGGAGTGTGATTTCAGGGTCAATTTGTGAATGTGGAGCAGTGGGACAAGTAGGGGATGGGGTCAGCAGGGACACACACACACACACACACAGTAATCTGAGAGTGTAATGAATCCACCTCCATTCATAAATAGCCAGTAATCCTGTCCTCAGCACAACACACAAACACAAAGTCTCTGTCTCTATGGGCTGGGAGGTCATTTGAGGAGTCCAGCGGATGTGTGGTGAAGACCCAGCTTGATGGGGAGAGACACATTAGCCCAATCCCAGTGGAGGTTTGGAGTAGACTAAGGTTTCTAGCTAACCCAGCACGCCAACCTCATTTCACATTGTGTATTGACTGCAGGAGGGTCTTAGAATAACCCAGAGACCCCCAAGAGGGCAGGGAGACATATTTACATCTGGATCAATACAGCTGGATCCACCTGCATCTCTCATATACACAGAGAGAGAGATAGAGAGAGAGAACGAGAACGAGAGAGAGAACGAGAGAGAGAGAACGAGAGAGAGAGAGAGAACGAGAGAGAGAGAACGAGAGAGAGAGAGAGAGAGAGAGAGAGAGAGGGAGAGAGGGAGAGAGAGAGAGAGAGAGAACGAGAGAGAACGAGAGAGAGAACGAGAGAGAGATAGAGATAGAGAGGTCAATCTGAATAAGAGCCCACGATTCCCTAACAGCCCAATAAAGTTGTCATGAACACCATATCCAGAGCTCCAGCAGCATGTTGGCTCCAGGCTGCCATGCCTCCACATGGGGAGAGCGTCATGTCTTCTGTCTGCTGACACGGAGCTCTGCTCCACGGAGCTCTCTGACACGGAGCTCTCTGACAAGGAGCTCTCTGACACAGAGCTCTCTGACAAGGAGCTCTCTGACAAGGAGCTCTCTGACACAGAGCTCCAGGCCTATGGTGTAAGAGGACAGGGCGAAGAGTCTAAATGCATCATATTTTATTGAAGTAGGTTCAGGTGAAGTGGGGGAGTCTTTCGTGAGCCGTTGTTTAGTTTGGGGATCTCGACCCAAGGCCTGCTAGCCTGACACACACACACACACTCCTTATTACAGTCAACACGAGACACTCCACCATTCCTTTCATGCACAATGTGACAGAATTCCCCGAATGCACCCTCTCACTACCTCGATGCGAGTGTGAGTGAGCGTGTGTGTGTGTGTGTTTACACACTGCCGTGACAATCTGAGATTCATGCGCGGTCCCATGAGCGCTGTGGAGCCATCAGCAAGACCACGTGAAATACTGGGTCAGCGGGGCCTTAAATGAATACCCTGATTGTTGTGTAGCACCAGTGTGTGTGTGTGTGTGTGTGTGTGTGTGTGTGTGTGTGTGTGTGTGTGTGTGTGTGTGTGTGTGTGTGGCAGGTGAGCCTCTTTTGTTGTGCTGAATGATCCCAAACATCTGGGTGTGTTATTACTGCTGAAACCCTCCAGGCATGGCTCCTATGGATGGGATTGAGAACGTATGGAAATGGAAATTACGTTTGTATGTGTGTGTGTATGCGTGTGTTTGCGTGTGCGTAGAGCACTCCCTCCAACTAAACACACTCCTCCTCCCCCCACAGCCCTCATGGTCACTGGTAAACAATGAGCACCCCCACCCCCCTCACCCACCCCCGTCACCTCCACCCCCCCCCCCCCCCCACACACACACACACACCCCATTCCAGGAACACACGTCAAGTGAAAACAAGCCCGTTAAAAATAGCTAGTATTTCCGAATGCAGTAGATCAGGAATGTGCAGGGGGTTTATTTTTTATGGATTGTGTAAATGGATCTCTGACCATTGATACAGAACAGGGATGTGCAGGGAGACGGAGAGAGAGAGACAGAGAGCGAGAGCCTTGATTCACATTCACATTAAGTCTAATCACATTCCCAGAGCACCAGATATGGCATAATCAAATAGAGATTCTCGGAGATCTGGGAAGGAAGAAAATATGATCTATCTTTAGAAGAAACCTCAAGGCGTGCTAACAGTGTATCACAGACCTCGTGTGGACCTTCACATGCAAGGTAAACGTTACAAGCTAGGAGGGGGAGGGGGGGGGTCTTTTTCAAAAGCCAAGCAGCCAGGTTTGATCCTATGCTAGCCGATAAGTTATTCATATGGGTTGCAACTGTAAAGGTGTTACAGGATATATGAAAAAGATAAAGATAGAGAGATAAAGGGGTATTAACATGCAGTTAAGAGGTCAAACAGACAGGGGAGTGAGGGGGGAGGGAGGGAGTTGAGAGGGATGAGGTGGAGAATGGTGGAGCACTGGTAAACAGAGAGAGGGCAGGGGTGAGAGTGGAGGAAAAGGAAAAACAATGATCCTCTCCAAACCACAGCTTCCTCAAGGAGGGCCAGTGGAACCATTAGGATGGGAGGATGAAGCGAGGAGGAAAGAAGAGGAGGAGGAGTGGTAAATGGGGTTGCAGCGTATTGGGTGACGTACCAAAAAAAGGACACCAGGCAGGGGAAGGAAGGAAGGAGACGAGCTCACGTTTCAAACGCTTACTTGTGTCTCACGGCGGATGGGAGAACAGGAGCACACCTGTGTTTCAGTCTCCGGTGTGGCATTAAAGGGGTCATTGTCATTCACACAGCTGTTCCAAATCCTCACTGTCTGACTGAGTAATCCTGAAAGCGGAATGCGACAGAGTCTAATAGAGGCTTAGATTTCGTTTCCTAATTAAACCCAGCCGAAGACTGATACCTCGCATGTAGACGCACGATAACGATTGTCACTTTCGGCTCTGGCTGGGACGGACGGGAGACCAGCCGACATCGAACGAGAACTCCCACTCCCTCCCGCTTACCCGGGTGAGTCGGTTCCGGACTGATTCCTATTTACAACCGCCACTGCTTCAAGCTGTTCCACTTAAGCGAGCCCCTTGTATTCTCCGCCCCCCCGACGCTTACGAGGGGCTGAAGTGGGCCGAAAAGGAGCACGAGAGAGGGGGGGGGGGGAGGGGGTCAGATAGACTGGGCGCGCTAAACAAGCAGGCTAATTGGAAGGCTTGGCCTGGATGGACTAAACGTTCGCCGTCATCTGTCACCGCGAGTATGACGCCGGAGTGCTAACTGGGTAAACGGGGCTTAATATAGAGGCAGGTGCAGCGTCCTCTGCTAAACAGAGGCTGCCTCCATCTGTCTTCATTAGGCTGGCTTCAGTCATGGAGGACGAGGCCATGATGGACGACTTCCCCTGTAGCCTGCTGCTTGATCTCCATCTCTCTCCACTTTTCTCTCTCTCTGCCTCCTCCTTACCTCTCTCTCCTTACCTCTCTCTCCCCTCTCTCTCTCTCCCCTCTCTCTCTGCCTCTGCCTCCTCCTTACCTCTCTCTCTGCCTCCTCCTTACCTCTCTCTCTGCCTCCTCCTTACCTCTCTCTCTGCCTCCTCCTTACCTCTCTCTCTGCCTCCTCCTTACCTCTCTCTCTGCCTCCTCCTTACCTCTCTCTCCGCCTCCTCCTTACCTCTCTCTCCCCTCTTTCTCTGCCTCCTCCTTACCTCTCTCTCCCCTCTCTCCCGGCCTCCTTACCTCTCTCTCTTCTCTCCCCTCTCTCTCTCTCTCTGCCTCCTCTTTACCTCTCTCTCTCTCTCCTGTGCTTCTCTCTCTGTGTCCCCCCCCCCCTCCACCCTCCTGTCTCCTGAGAGAGCACCACCAGGCGAGGCCCAGGTAGTCGGCTCTGCCCCCACCCCCCCCTCTCCCTCCGCCTGTCCTAGTAAGCCTCGTCTGCCAGGCCCCAGGAAAACCACTCTGGACACACACGCACACACCCACTCGTGGGCATGCACACGTATATATATACCCACACAAACACACCCCCCCAAACCCAAGCACACACAGATGGGGGTCTGGGAGATGGCCAACGGAGCCTGTCTGGCAGGCCCGGGGGGCTGTGGTCAGCCAGAGACGCTTCAACACCCCTGTGTCTGGCCCGCAGACAAGGAAAGAGGAAGAGGGAAACTGCATTCTAAGCAGAGTGTGTGTGTGTGGGGGTGTGTGTGGGGGTGAGTGCGTGTGTCCATCAAAAAGTGCGCGTGCACGAGTGTGCCGATGAGCGGGCCTTTACGACAAGATCACACACACCTCTGAACCGTCTTCCACGTCCTGCACAGTGGTTGAGATTGAATCGAGCCTTCTGTTTTAATTAAAGCCGGCTGTGTGCTGAACTGTGGAGAGGAGACCATGGTGGGGCTGCAACAGAGGACAGAGCAACGGCAGCCCTGATAACTAACCCTCCGACACACACACCTCGCTCTTCTTCTCTCACTCACACACACTCACCTCCCTCTCACACACAAATCTCTCTCCCAGTTCCCCAAAGGTGTTGCCACGGAGACACCGGCACACACGGTCACATATGTTTAACCTCCATGTGACTCTTTCAGATGTACAGGTCAACTAAGGAAGCAGTGAGCCTACTTACATCAGCGGTTCTGTTTGTTTGTTTTTTATACCTCCCTCATTTCTGCTTCTGTGTCTTATTCCTCCTTGTGAGGGAAACTTGGGAGTTTCTTCGGGGTGCTTTATGACAGAGACCTGACACGCATGTTGACATTTCCACAGATGGAGAGTCTCAGCTGTGACTCACGGTATGGGGCAGGGGATTGTCATGTGCATTACAGAACACAGTGTTTCAACGTTGGGTTTGGAAGGTCTACCTCCAAGTGAATCTACCAGGGGATTCTATTCTTCTGAGTAGGCAAAATCATCGATGGTGAATTCTCTGGTTGATTCTGTCCAACCTGTAATATTGGATATATCAAGTACTTGATGGTTCAGAGAACAGCTGCCTCCATCAAACATAGAGGTTTAGAATGGACCAATCAGATTGCGGGGATTATCGTGCAATCGGTGCATAACAAGCGAAAATAGCATCTTGGAGGAGCCAGTGACAGAGCAGGAGGTCAGGACCTTGGGTCAAACACACACCTGCGCACCCACACACGCACACTCGTTAGTCAGCATAATAGACCGTCTTGCAGGATTGTGCCGTCACGCTACTCTTAGGGGACAGGCCGCGAGGAAGAGAGAGAGAGAGAGACAGAGAGAGACAGAGAGAGACAGAGAGAGACAGAGAGAGACAGAGAGAGACAGAGAGAGACAGAGAGAGACAGAGAGAGACAGAGAGAGACAGAGAGAGACAGAGAGACAGAGAGAGAGAGAGAGAGAGAGGCAGGGATGGATGGATGCTCTAAGGAGCTTTGAGAAAGCCAAGCAGGGGCCAAAGCCACTGTGCCTGACATCAGCTAGTCTCCACTGCCAGGGTCCAGCTCCCATCGATACAGCCGGCATCATCACATCTACCGCTCTGGGTGCTTATTTATAGAATCTCAACAGAAAACCCTCGTGTCAGCCAACGGAGGCGGAATGCCAAGGCTTTGAGCCTCACAGGCCTGACGGGGAACTTTTGTGGAACCGAAAGGCAAACTCGAAAAAGAAAACTCAGGAGTTATGAAATACATGATGTAGTCCATCCGTTCGACGTGACATCCGTTTCATACATCCGGCTCAACAGGTCTCCCGAACCTGTTGAGCCGTTTTCTTTCCTCTCTCTATCCAGGTAAAGAAAGGCCGCAGACGAGAGCGACGGCGGCGGAACGTCTTCAAAGGGAACGGAGGGGAAAAAGGACTTGAAAGACCACCACAGGCTGAAGCCGCCGACTGAGATATGGACCCTTCAGACGGATGCAGAGGAAACCAGAGAGACAGCAGCCCACTAAGGAGGGGGAGGGGGTGGTAATGATCTCTCAGCACGACCGTCCAAGAGAAGAACCCCCATGATTGGTGGAGAGAGAGGGGGGTGGGGGTTGGAGGTCCTCTGGTTCGAAGGTAGGGGTTCGAAAAGAAAAGAAGGAGTGCTGAGGATAACACTGTGCTGCCTCAGAAGGTAACTCAGATTGGGTTCCTCCATCATCTCCATTGTGACGCTTTCATTAGCTTCCACCTTCCATCACAACAAAGAATACTCTTTTGATCACAGTTCCAGTAAACGCACAAACGTCATTGTCGATCCAACCAGCGTCAAAGAACGTTCGCCCATGTTGACGCGTGCAGTCTTCGTCAAGACACACAACTGCGTTCGCTCCGGAACACAAAGTCCTCCGCAAACAAAGGCGGCCGCCGCGGCGTTGGTCATGGACTTGGGGCGCTGGTGGATCGTGTGGCTTCGTGACCTCACACACCAAAGGAACGCCGATGTCATGGCGCCGTCTCCATGGCAACTGCTGAGGAGCCGGCGGCGGCGGCGGCGTGAACAACTAAAGTTGAGAGAGAACTCAGAGAGCGAATCAGACATCCATATAGGGAGAAACTGTCTTTTACCAGTTGTCGGTTATGTGCGTATGTTAAAACAACTCTTCTGTCATCCTTGGAAGATACATTCCGGAAGGCGGTTTCTGTCTGACTCATACAAATGGCGGAGACTGGTATCACAAAGGGAAAATGGTTAGTAGAAGGGTTTCTACAGACGTATTTAATCTGCTTTTGTGGCGATGCAGCATAAAGAACTGCTTGTTCAAAGAAACCATGACTCCAGGGGAAAACGCTCTGCAAGCTTTCAACAGAGGAGACAAGAAGGCTGAGTGAGGTAACCTGATTGGTCGACAGACCACACGTCAGAGCAGTGTTTAAAGCTTTCTATGCGGGCATTATGAAAATCATTTGGATTAGTAAGAGTTGTCTAACCCTGTCGTCGAGCCTCTCCTCAAGTAGAGCATTACATCTGACAGATACTGACTTGCTCCTGCTAATTGTAGGTAAGGACTATAGGTCATGGACCAAAGGTCGCGGACCGTCTAGTGACGGTCAGATTTAGAACCCAGACAGAACAGATTGGTCACTACTACGCAGCTTTACTATTTAAGTTAAGTGTGTGTGTGACAAAGAGAGAGACAATGAGAGACCGAGGAAGGGAGATAGAGGGGGAGAAAGAGAGAGGGAGGGAGAGTGAGAGGAACAGACGCTATTACAGTAGAAGTTAATCTACTTCCTTGGGAAAAGATAGGATTAGACTAAAGAGGTCAAACCGTCCAAGTCCTTACATGTGTCGGTGCGTCAAAGGTCGAGAGCTCAGAGGGAGTACAACCAAGATCAACACTAATACACATACACACTTGTACAGAATCATGTACTGGCACCCTGTACATGAACACTTAGATGTTTACAGCGCTGAGAGGGAAGAGGTGATTACAGCCTGCACGCAGATGGCTCGAGACCAACAGGATAACGCACCAGGACGGAAGCTCTAGGCTGGAACCCGAGTGAGCACACAAGCACCCACACGGTCATGGCAACGGTGGAACTTTCCCAAAAGTTTGGACTGGAGCGCTGGGGGCCGGTCTCAGCGGCCGCCTCGCACACATAGCTGCTGGGCCTCTGGCTCCAACAGGAGGTGGAGCATTACTTCCTGTCCCTTGACTCATATCCTGTCTTCCTGCATCATATCCTGTCTTCCTGCATCATGTCCTCCTGCTCCGTTTTCCTCCGTGGCTGGGGTCCAGCGTCCGATGCCAGCGCACGCACGCGCACGCACACATCTTGTGTCTGCGTACACACACAAAAACACACACCTCTCTAAACCCAATGCTCCCCAAAGCGTGCGCGTGCACAAGGAAATCTCGTGCACACGCGCCTACACAAAAGCACACCCACGCACCTCTCGAAACCCAATTCGAACCAAAAACACGCGTGCACACACACACAAGCACAAACAATTCCAACACAGAAGATTGCACGTGCCCACACACAAGTCCCCGTGTATGCACGCACACACACACACACGCAGCCTGTGTGTTTTGCTCATAGCCCCAAACTGGCCATTTGTCCCTGAGCATCGCTGACACAGTAACGTGACGGGAGCAGCAGCTGAGAGATGAGTCACGGTGTGGCGAGAGAACAGCGGGACACACAAGCTATTCGCCACACACACACACACACAGGGGGAAGAGGAGATACACCCACGCGGACAGATGTACAGTCCTCCACACCTCAGTCATGTTTGCCGCGGCGCTGCCACATCAATCTCCGACGGGGTCCGTCCACCACCACTGTCATAATGCGCCCTGTCACCGCGCCGGCTCTCTTCCCTCACTTTTATGACACTCAACGAGCAGTCAGTCCCAGCGAGTTCTCCCGTGCGCCGTGTGTCTAACGGCGCGTGACACTGCTGGGAGAGCCGGGGCAGCCGAGACAAGGTCCACTCTCGCTCACACGACTGTCCCTCTGGCCCGCTCCACAATCAAATATGTTGCCTTCGCTTATCGCGAGCATGTTTGCAAACGGCCACACGCACACACCTGTCATGTCGAGAGAACAGTCGTTCCGTTCTTGTCCCAATCTAGTTTAATGGCTGTCACAGGAATTTGGAATATCCAGTGTACGCAGAAAAATCTATGTGGTGTCACATTAAGTCCTCTGTCTCTGTCTCCCTCTCCTTTCTGCAGTGGCTACGGGGATTAAAAACTAAATACATTTACATTTAGCAGACGCTCTTATCCAGAGCAATTTACAGTAAGTACAGGGACATTCCCCCCGAGGCAAGTAGGGTGAAGTGCCTTGCCCGAGGACATGTCATTTTCACGGAGAGGAATCAAACCGGCAACCTTCTGATGAATAGCCTGATTCCCTAACCGCTCAGCCATCCGACTCCCTGAATAGAAGAGTGGAGCCCCTCACGGTAGTCCATACTTTTATAACAGCTCACATCGACACTTTAATTTGCGGCACACCTCGTGGCGTCGACCACACAACATCAAACCATCACATCCGCTTCCTAATCTTCCCCCTAATCTCTTTTTTCTCGCCGGTCAGATTAGCGCTAGGCGGTCGGCGAGTCGGCGGGGGGATATTTACGAGGTGACGGGGGGGGGGTGCAGAGGGGGCTGATCGATACCCCGAGCTGGCTGGTGTCCCTCGGGCGCAGCGCCGCCTTGACCTGCAGCCTCGCTCGCGAGCACAGCGTTTATGGATCTCCCAGTCAGTCAGACGGATGGGCAGCAGACGTTGTACGTCTTCCTGTGTGCTAATGCACACTGGAGGATCTTAAGAGCCTTTCCCACTCCACACCATCACCGCCATAACCCCCCCCGTTGGCGAAGCATTGGATATCACTTTAACATGAGTTCAAATTAAGAGTTCCTTTAGTCTCTAAAGGGCCCCCTTGAATCCTCACCCCCCCCCCCCCTCCCCCAGGTCCCAAAATAATCATCAACGAAGAATGACCTGGGATGGTTATGTGAATTTCTTTCGGGATCAATAAAGTAAATTGAATTGAATGTGGGAAAGAGAACGCTGTTCTGTCCAACAGGGGCCTACTCATCCATCCTGACACTAACCCTCACCTCCCCTCAAAATCAAACAGGACAGCCCACTCCTGATTCGGCAGTCCTAGTACTCTAACTTGCATACTTTCTATATATAATAGATAGTATGCAAGTAGACGCATTGGTAATGGCATGCATACTAAATACAGAGTTAGAAGGCAAATAGGGACTCTGGGACTGAACATATAGACATGGAGAGGAGGGAGGGAGAGGGGGGGGGGGGGGGGAGAAAGAGAGAGAGATGTTACATGAAACACAGGTCCTAGACTGATTCATGACAATCCCACACTACCGCATTGCCCAAGCATGTTACTGCCCCTCTCTCCCTCTGTCTCTCTCTCTCTCTTTTTCTCGTTTCTCTTTGCCTCGCTCCTGCTGTGTGATCTCGACATTGCCGGGGCAATAAGAGCGGGTCTTGATGCCAATCAGAGGCGAGTGTATGAGCTGCCGCGGTCTGATAAATAATGCAGAGGGAGGGTTAGTGTGGACAGCAGGGATTCCCACAGCACAGCAGAGCAGCAAGGCAGGAGAGGAGAGAGAGAGGGGTGGGAGAGAAGGGGGAATAAAAAAGGGCAGTGTGATAGGAGCGATAGAGGGGAGAGGAGGGGCAGAGGGGACAGAGAGCAAGAGAGAAGACAAAAAGGAAGAGAGATGGAGGGAAAATGAAAGATAGGAGGCCGAGAGAGAGAGAGAGAAAGAGAGAGAGAGAGAAAGAGAGAGAGAGAGAGATAGGGAAGAGGGAGAGAGACACAGGCGACCAGGTAACTTGCGTTAACGGAAGAGTGTAAAAGCCATGTTGCAGACAGGCAGGCAGCCATCTTTGCCAAGGGGGCTGTAGCAAATGTAAAGACATTCTGACACGCTGCTCCACTTCCTAAAGAGGGGCTTCTAACCTAACTAGGAGAGAAGGGGGAGTGAGCCCACAACTCAAAACACATTCAGCCCTCCTAGAGGAAAGAAAGAAAACAAAACCACAGAAGAAGAAAGTGAGACAGGGCATTGAAGAGAATACTAGCGAGAGAGACGACAATGTTGATGGGGGAGAACGAATAGCGAGACAAAATGGCAGGAGGCAACAATCATGGATTGATGAAAAAGGCTAGAGGCCAGCCTCACAAGGGATTCCTATCTGTGGAGTAGCATTCCAACAGCGGGGAGCCAGAGAGCCTTGGTGCTGGTTGCTACACAGAAGAAAAAAAAATCAATCAAGACATCTGAGGAAAAACTGAAGGTTGTTTCAGACAGAATAGATAAGAAGGATAAATAGAACGAGACGTATCTAGACAGCGGAGATAAGAGGGAGGTAGCATACCAAACAACTCTGAATACCCTGGCGATAAGCTTATGTAATACACGTTCGTGCAGACGGATCCGCCTGTTTTCAAAATCTACTTGACACCCAGATACGGACAAGGCCATCTTGGCTGTCAGATTGTAGCCTCCACTGGACTCTTAACACGACGCCGGCGTGATAAAAATGCAGCCACAATGCTGTTGTCTAAGCATTCAGCACTCCCTGTTTCTCTCATTCAGTCATGAGTAGATGTTGCTGCTTGAAATAAGCCTGAAGGTCTGTAATACCAACTAAGGCCTTTTATAAAGACAAGAGCTGCATCTTCGTTGACGTTGCTGTAGAATTCTACCCCAGCAGCTATCGATTCCAAGACACACACACACATGTACTTCTCATAAATATGTCGGTAGTGACTAACATTGCCCATTCAAGTCCATGTGGGCCTCGGTGACAGAGCATGACGAGATAAGACTGTTCCTTGGCGGGGGTTTCGACCAGCACACAGTGCTGCTGCCAGCGCTCTGGTGTCACTTTCTCTTCAAAATACCTTTTGAGTATCAAAGCATTTGTTTAATTTAAAGTTAATAAGTTATGGATCAGTTAATTTAATAAGTTAATAAAATATGGTTCAGATCTCACAAGTTCCTCCAAAAGCCAATTTTTTGTGGTCTCACTGTCAAACTTTGTTGGCCTATGTTTATTATCGTCATAGCTGTGTATTCGGCTATGACAATATGACCACTTGAGTTGTGATACTATAGAGATATTCCATGTATGAGCTGTGGATAGCGAGACTAAACACTGTGCCTCATCAATGGAACATGGGTGTAACACTAGGCTAAGCTAACACTAAACCCTTTATCAATAAACCTCTTGTAATAGCATGCCACATTACGCTAAGCTAGGCTGAGCTAAAGCTATAACCAAGGGACCATAATGACTAAATTGAATGGGATTCCTGTGAGCACAATCCCATTCGTTACGCTAACGCTAACACTCAAGGGAGCTGGATACCCATCCGTTATTGTGGCGTGTAACACAATGTAGCTAAGTGCGCCAAATTAGCTACGTCATTCTAAGCTTCGCTATGCTTAATTGTACACACAGGGCAAAAAAAAAGCAATAATGAACACAAATGATAACCAAGGGCAGTTAAATAGCCTACGTGCCTTAGCCTGCTGGGGTAAACTAGCATCTAATGAAAACAAAATAACTGCAAGTACCCCAAAACAGAGCTATGAAATAGTAGGACAGACGTGTCAGAGAGTGTATCATAAGTCGGTAAGGCCCAGACTCAAAGCCAGACAATTCTGGTTGGAAAGACTCGACAGACGGACAGAGAAAGATGAACTGGGAGATACGAAGCCATGGAGAACAAGTTAGTGAGTGGGCAGCAGCAGTAGCCAGTACATTGCTTGCCTTCGGGAGCGTCAATGTAAGGGAGTGGGAGGGCAAACAGAGAGAAAAGAGAAGAAAGAGAGACAAGGAAAACAGCAGATGGATACTGCCAGCTCTGAGGACACTGTTTGCAGAACTTGTCTGTGAAGAAGAAGTAAAAAAAAAAAAGAAAGAAAAGGTGCGATTGGGTGAAAAGCAATGGAAAGCGTCTCGGTGCATCTCAGCCAGGGTTTAGGTGAGGGACCAGGGTGAGTGTTTCTTAGATGAGTGGAGGAGGAGAACACAAGCTTTGGTCTGTGGTCCTAGCAGTGGGCATGGCCCGAGGGCTGAGAGGGAAAGAATAAAAGCATCCAGGCTCCCACACCTTCTCTCCTCCTCTCACCAACACTGCATCTACTGCTGACCGCTGGGGCAGCCAGCCCACACTCCTCCAGCTGGATCTCTCTCTCTCTCTCCCTCTCTGTCTGTCTCTTTTCCTCACTCCCTCTCCCTCTCCCTCTCCCTCTCCCCTCCCTCTCCCTCTCCCTCTCCCTCTCCCTCTCCCTCTCCCTCTCTCCCTCTCTCCCTCTCTCCCTCTCTCCCTCTCTCCCTCTCATCGGCTTCTCAGAATTTTCTGACCTACAGCCGACTTCCTTTCCCTCTTTTTCCTCCTGTCTCTCTCCTTCCATCTCTCATTCGTCTCCCACTATGTCCCCCGTCTCCCTACACACACACACACGCCTCCCACCAGGTGTGTGTAGGAGCTGCAGGTGAGGGCTGCCCTAGCCATCTGCTTCTGCAGCAGCACAGAGGCACAACAAAGCCAGGGAAGGAAAGCTCCAACAGTCCTCTGGCCTTGGCTGGTAGACTGGCTGGTAGACTAGCTGGATGGCTGGTAGACTGACTGGGTGGCTGGTAGACTGGCTGGCTGGTAGACTGGCTGGCAGACTGGCTGGGTGGCTGGTAGACTGGCTGGCTGGTAGACTGGCTGGCTGGTAGACTGGCTGGGTGGCTGGTAGACTGGCTGGCTGGCTGGTAGACTGGCCTGCTGGTAGACTGGCTGGATGGTTGGATGACTGACCGGCACTGAAGTACAGACTCCCAGCTATTAAACAACTCCACACAACTTAAGTGTAAGTCATATAACATTCAGACACAGTTGTCCCCTACACATGAAGACACAAAACTATAACCACATGCACGCCACAGTACATAACCACTAAGGGTGCAGCAAAGCTTTTATGTTTGCATTAACAAAGTAATGAGAGCGAAACACTAGTTCACTTTTTTCCAACTATTCAGTATATTCCAAAACACTATTCCCACACTTGTGGCCTGTGTGTGTATGAGAGAGAGCGAGCGAGAGAAAGAGAGTGTGTGTGTGTATGACAGAGAGAAAAATAGACTGTGTGTGTGTGTGTGTGTGTGTGTGTGAGAGAGAGTGTGTGTGTGAGAGAGAGTGTGTGTGTGAGAGAGAGCGAGCGAGAGAAAGAGAGTGTGTGTGTGTGTGTGTATGCAAGAGTGTGTGTGTGTATGAGAGAGAGCGAGCGAGAGAAAGAGAGTGTGTGTGTGTATGAGAGAGAGAAAAAATAGACTGTGTGTGTGTGTGAGAGAGAGAGTGTGCGTATGAGTGATGAGACAGAAATAGGAGATGGAATATCCTTGGGCAGGCAGGACAGAATGATGGGATGCATATTTGAGTGACAGTGCCTGTATAAGAGACATAAGGCTGGGAGCCTCTATAGTACATAAATGCAGTACACACACACACACACACAAACAGTGTGCAAGACTTTATTGTGTGGGAGAGAGGAAGAGACAGTAAGAGAAATGCGAGCAATTGAGGGAGTGAGATAATCAAACGCAAAAGAGGGGGAGAGGATAGCTTGATATTAGAAGAGAGACAGAGAGAAGAGAAAAAGACAGAATGGGAAACATGAGCAAGAGAGAGACTAAAAGAGAGAGAGAGACAGAGAGGGAGGGAGACTAAAAGAGAGAGAGAGAGACAGAGAGAGACTAAAAGAGAGAGAGAGACAGAGAGGGAGGGAGACTAAAAGAGAGAGAGAGACAGATAGAGACTAAAAGAGAGAGTCAGACAGACAGACATACAGAGAGAGAGAGAGAGAGAGAGAGAAAGAGAGAGAGAGACGGAGAGAGAGACGGAGAGAGAGAGAGTGAGGAAAAGAGACAGACAGAGAGGGAGAGAGAGAGAGAGAGAGAGAGAGAGAGAGAGAGAGAGAGAGAGAGAGAGAGAGAGAGAGAGAGAGAGAGAGAGAGAGAGAGAGAGAGGAAAAGAGAAAGGGAGGAGGAGGAGGAGGCAGCTTGATAAGAACCCACTCACCCTTGGCTGCCAGTTCTCGTACTGCTTCTGCAGGTTTCCCCCGATAGTCTCCAGGGCCTTCTGAGGGCTCATGGACAGAGGATCTGGGGGTCGCAACAAACATACTGTGAACACCACAACAGCAAAACAAGGATACTGTGAACACCACAACAGCAAAACAAGGATACTGTGAACACCACAACAGCAAAACAAGGACACTGTGATCACCACAACAGCAAAACAAGGATATTGTGAACACCACAACAGCAAAACAAGGATATTGTGAACACCACAAAAGGACAACTGACATGTAAACGCCACAGCTTCAACTTGGCCCTGAATAGTGAAGTGAACAGATACAAAAACATGATATATATATATATAACCCAACACACATTTAACCGCACAAAACACATAGTCACGATGTACAGTTTGTGTTCAAAAGTAGAACCAAGAAAAAGCTGCATTCACCAGATGGTATTCTTCACCCAATAAAAAAAAAACAAGTTGAAAGGCCCCGTAAACGCCATCACCCTCGATCTTTAGTTTTACAGTCACAAGCAGTTTGTCCATTGGAATATAACAAAATATACCACACGCGAGCTAACCCAATACCGGCGTTATGAAACTACATAACTCAATGCGGAGCCTCGGTATCAATCTCGTACAACCATTTCTTTACACCAGTGCAGTTCCTCTAATCTAATCAAATAATAACACAGCACACAAAGACTGGCCGGGGCTCTGGGGAGTAAAACACTGACGAGAGGAAATCAATGGCATAAATAACAGCACATATAGATTCTATAAAGGCAGTGGTTCCCAACCCTGTTCCTGTTGGACCCCCCCTGTCCTGCACGTTTTCGATGTTTCCCTGCTCCAACACACCCGATTCAAATGAATGGTCGTTAGAAGGCTTCTGCAAAGCTGGAAAACGACCCATTCATTTGAATCAGGTGTGTTGGAGCAGGGAAATATCAAAAACGTGCAGGACAGGGCATCTTCAGGACCAGGGTTGGGAACCACTGCTATAAGGGACCGGGGGTGGCGTGTGGGAGTTGCGAGGTATCAAGATTTTGGCGTGGCCAATGAGAGGGGGGGGGGGGGAGTTATTGACTGACGTTCTCCCCACAAGGCTAGCGGATGTGTTGCTGATCACGTCCTGTCTGAGTGTGCTGACATGTGGGGCACACTTCAGGGGGCTCTAAGGGGAGGCCATACGGCGGTCGGCGAAAACCACGACGCACGGAACCTCCCATGGCGGACGTCATTGTGACGTCAGCGTTCACGTCGAGGCTTGGATCTAGTTGTCAATAAAGCTTGCGGGAACTATGGATGTAGTATGGGATGCAGGTAGTATGAGCATCATATGTTTGCTCTGCTTGGAGTGGCTGGGTCTTACTGCAGTAGTCTAGATAAGGTGCTAGTGTGGAGAGCATTTCAGGTTGTTCCTCTTGTCCCAGAATAAACTCTGCACATCTGTCAGTCAGCTGTCCTCAACCCGCACTGGGGGAAAGAAGACCTTCTCTAGTTTAGTTTCTTTGTGTCTCGCTTCCAAAACTCCCCGTCACGAAAAAGATCTCCTGAGGGCGCGTTGGCGGGCGCAGAGGAACACGGAGCGTCTGTGTCGAGTCCTCTGCTGCTGTCGCATGGACGGCTCGCAGCCTTTCATGTCTCCGCTTGATTTCGTCTGGGGGGGTCTGTGATTGTGTGTGTGTGTGTGTGTGTGTGTGTGGTCTTACCTATCCAGCACTCCAGCCTGGCACAGGGGGAGGTCTTGACCACGTCAGGTGGGTCGACTCCTACATTGAGACACAACACCAGGGCTACGCTCACTGTCTTCATCTGGGGAGTGGAGGAGAATGAGAGAGGGAGAGGGTCAGATACAAGACATGCTCAACCTCCCGACTATTCAATCAATCATTTCATTAGTGAGTCAGTGGTCAAACA
Source organism: Hypomesus transpacificus (assembly GCF_021917145.1). Taxonomy (NCBI): domain Eukaryota; kingdom Metazoa; phylum Chordata; class Actinopteri; order Osmeriformes; family Osmeridae; genus Hypomesus; species Hypomesus transpacificus. The sequence continues at coordinate 19,609 of NW_025814005.1, forward strand.
AACAAGCATTTGTGACCTCGCCCTCTGACATGGCAGATTCATTGGCTGGTCTGTTGGCAGGTTTATGTCTAGTTGGCTGGCATGATAGGCCGGATACTTAGCTTGTTAGCTACATGTTTTAAGCTTCGGTAAAGAACATATTAGTGGGCTATAGAGAAGGGGGAGTGATGGAGACAAAAAGAGAATAGAGAAAAACAGAGAGATGGAAAATGTGAGAAATGGAGAGACGGAGCGAAAGCAAGAGAGGTAAGGCTACCAGGGTAGAGTTCACACAGTATCCACATCAACACACACACTGCAATCTGAGTCACTGACACCCCGGTCCCTGTCTGCCCACGTGTCACCCAATAGACACAGAGACAGCAGGTGACAGACAGACCGATCAATGACCTCGGTATTACAGTGTCCCTGTGAGGTACGTGACTTCACTTCCTGGACTTAAGCCAATCCTGTGTCCTGATGGGCTGCTTTGAGCAGGGGTCAGCTCCGTATGCACGGGTCAATAGGAGAGATGGGGCTATGAGTCATGTCTGCGTGTGTGAGCGTGTGTGTCAGTGTGCATACACAGTACATGTGTGTGTGTTTTACACACTTATGGCACCTATGCATCCACCCTGTATTGACTGGTGACTGGTCACCTCCTGTATAGATGAGTTAGGCTAGTTTTTTTAGGCTCGATGGAGGTGCGATTGTCTCACAATCCTAGGATGCACAACCGCTGCAGTGTTGCTTATATCATGTGGGAGTGCTATGGGCCTTGCTATGGCAATGTCAATACAGCAGTACCATGGCATAGGGCACTGATGTGCTCATATTCTCATGTCAGACAAATAACACCACGGTAACACAATGCATACAGACTCAGCAGGTGAGTGCCCTGCTCTTTTGTGGCCTTTGGAAGGTGTGTGTCTGTGTGTGTGTGTGTGTGTGTGTCTGTGTGTGTGTTTGTATCGTTATGAAGGTAATTAAGGAACTCTGCCTTTTCCCTCGGGCTAGTGAAAAGGCCAGTGTGCTAGGGAGGCCCAGACGAAGAGAAACATTTGTGGGTGATATCTCACACACACACACACACACACACACACACACAGCGGGATAGTTGACACAGCACAGTCTCACAATCTGGTGTCATAGTTTTGCACGAAGGCCTATAAGGTAGGCTACTTCCAAAGCATGATCACATGACCCAAAACATTTGTAGGCGGAACATGTCACCGGCATTTCTTCCTCCCAACAATGGCGTCCATGCTGCAGAATGCAGATGTGAAAACCCTCTCGTACACATCTCACTGAGCCTCTAATCAGAGCAGGGTTGAACTGTCGCTCAGCAGCACTGTGTAAATGCTTCCCCATACATACATATACACACACACACACGCGCGAGGGCGCCAAGGTGATTACCATCACAATGAAAATAAACTATTTGTTTCCACCGGCATCAAATGTGAGGCAATTAATAAAAGATGTTGATACCCATTTGCATGGGTGTAATGGAGATGTATTGGGGAATAGAGTTTTTTCTGTTTTACTCATCATTGGACTTAAGTGGCATTTAGACTTGACAGCGACCAGATGCGCTCCTCATTGATTCCCCCTCATCCCTCTTCTGCATCCAGACGTGTGCATTCATTCCCCACTGGCAGCAGCCTGTCATTCACCATGGAAACACAGACCATTTAGGATTGTGGTAAAAAGTCCAGCCTTTCGCTGCCACACAATCCCAATGACTGTTAATGTGCAACTGACCATAAACTTGAACTTTAAAACGAGTGTCTTGGGCCGGATATGGGAAGTATAAATTATGAAACATTTAAAGTGGGTTGGGTTAGGGTTTGAGCTTGTTTAGATCTGGGGGGGGGGGGTGGAACAGGCAGACGCAGAACCCAGATCAGGGAACAACCTGAGCTGCCGTGCTGGGCTGGGCTGGGTTACATAATCCCACGGTGTCGGTCCGTCAGAGCAGACACGCTCTGAGCCACCACATCTCACTCACACACCTGGACGACTCACACACCATCCCGACAGGGAGATTTAAGAAACAACATGTATTATTTAACGACAACAACAAAATGCCAGAGGTTATCCAAAACAAGAAACAAAAAGATAGAGAGGAGAGAATGAGAAGAGAGGACCCGGGGGGGGAGAGGGATCAGGCCAGAGGAGGAGGGGGAGAGACGGAGGAGAGGAGAGAGAAACACACACAAAGACACACACACTCTACCCAGAGCCTGTAGAAAGGGACCCTGGGCCTGGCCCTGCCTGTTAATGTGATGGTGAACATTAATCTGAGGGGATGGTCTCTGTTAATGTGATGGTGAACATTAATCTGAGTCTCTACAAAACAACATTTTTATACAGGTCTCCTGGACCTCATGGATTTCCAATAATCTCATAAATCCTGCTGTGTGTCGACGTACGACAGGGCCGGAGGAAGAGAGCGAACACACTGGCCGACGTGCTAACATTTTCACTGAGAGAATTCATAAAACGGACTGTTAAATATGACGTGTGTCTGCGTGCGTTGCCAGACAACACGCACGGCCCTAAATGATCAAGCTCCATATGGCGAGAAGCATGTCTTTGTACATACAGTACATACAGTACGCACAGTACACACAGTACATACACACGACACAGCATGCATACACAATGCGGACGCACACACATGCACAAAAAATGTGTGTGTAATCGACTGGATTGGCATCTCCCCCTCTCTCATTAAGAACACACCGCGGGACTGCAGGCGACACGCCATTTCCTCCCCCCCCCCCCCTCCCTTCACAGCCCCTTCTTGCATACAGATCAATGGTCAGTGATTATTCCATTTGTAAGACCTGGGATAAATGAAGGCCCATTAAAACCAGTGGGAGCATTGATCCTCCCAGCCGGCTGAGCAGGGGCCCTGCCAGGCCAGGGACTTCCAGCAGGCTGGAGGCCCCTGGAGGCCCCTGGGCCGCACCCAGCCCCCCAGCCCCCCACCCAGCCCCCCAGCCTCCCACCCAGGCCCCCAGCCCCTCAGCCCCCCCTGCTGCTGAGCAGGCTGCCAACACGGCACTAAGTGAGCTGAGCAGACTGAGGCTCGGAGGGACGACCGAGTCTTGGGTGTCGGGCTTAGGTGACACACAGGACCACACACAGGTACACACAGGTACACACACAGGACATGCACACAAACGACAGACACACACACACTGCACGCACTGGCATGCCGTTTTCCTCGCCCTGCGTTCGTCTATGTCAGTTGGAATCCAGCATCTATTAGGCTTAGACTCCCATGTCCACCGAGCCTGCAGCTTAGCTCCAAGGCCGAGTCCTCCCATCTCCCAACATTTCTCGGGTTGCCATGACAATACGCGTGTTAGAGCATGAAGGACTAACAAAAGGAAACGGAACATTCTATTACAGACACAGAACTATTAGATCGTCGACAGGCAGACAAAACCAGTGTCAGCAATTAGCGGACTTGATACCACCGCGAGTCTGTAAGGATGTAGTGTAAATCCCTTCAGGACAAGCCAGCACTCCCTGGAGCATACATTTCAATATCATAGAAGATTAAGAGAGTGAGAATGCTCATCTTCGTGAGTAAAGAGAAGGGGAGCCCATTACAATTCTGAATGATAAGTGTGTGCTATTGATTTTAAAAGGATGCAAATAAATATTGTTTTCAGGCGTTAATGACTGGATGTGTGCAGTGTAGGTAGGTAATGAACTGTGTGCATTGACGGCACTTATTTAGCAGAATTACAACTTATTGACACAGAAAGCAGATGAATATTTATGGCACTCCTGGGTACACAGCAGTGCTCCCCAGTGTTTTATTAGTGTTTGCAAATGATTAAACATTGACTGTTTCTTTATAGTGTTGTTATACAAGAGAGACAGAGAGACAGAGAGACAGAGAGACAGAGAGACAGAGAGACAGAGAGAGAGAGAGAGAGAGAGAGAGAGAGAGAGAGAGAGAGAGAGAGAGAGAGAGAGAGAGAGAGAGAGAGAATGTTCCCATGTCCCTTATAGAACATGATCAACAAATCGGGGAAGTGAGCCAGTCCTACATCTCAAGTGCTGGTGTCTCCCCCTAGTGTGTGTGTGTGTGTGTGTGTGTGTGTGTGTGTGTGTGCGCGTGCCTGTGTCTCTATGGGTCACCAGTCATCTGATACACATATCAGCCCTCACGTGTCACTGCACTGGGGGAATCTCAGAGGGGCTTATGGACAGCCAACCACAGGGCTGTATGATGGTACAGCCAACCACAGGGCTGTATGGTGATACAGCCACCACAGGGCTGTATGATGGTACAGCCAACCACAGGGCTGTATGATGGTACAGCCACCACAGGGCTGTATGATGGTACAGCCAACCACAGGGCTGTATGATGGTACAAACTGAAAACGAGCCGGCACACATCACTCTGAAATGAAGGGCCAGAGGCAGAGGGCCGACACCATCAGATACAAACAGGTGCGTCCACACGCCCGCATCTCGACGTGGCTCCGGCCTTGCCCCGGCTTACAGGTGGAGAGACGCATGGTAGATAGCCTTGCTCCGCCTCGGGGCCCTCAGCGTACATGAAATACTTGGGGCGAAGACGTGCCTGCTCGAACCTACTGTTGCGCAAGGATCAGAGGTCTTCTGAGGGCACGGCGTTTGTGTTGTGTTGCGGTCACTCAAACGACGTGTTTCTCCCCTTTCCACCTCTTCTGCCCGCCTGTATGTGTCTCCCAGATGGACCGACACAGAGCCATTGAACCAGCTCTGTAAGTTTGCAGGGATATCCAAGGGGGGGGTTTGAGAAACACACCGCGGGGTTTCATCTGAACGAGGCTCTGACGGCTCCTTAAGGGTTTTAACTCCCAAGCCGTCAGTCCACGTCCTTTAGCATCTGCCTAACTGGACAGGTTTTGTTTCCGATTGGGTGCAATTTCAATGCAGTGGAGTCGCAGCGCAAACACAGAAGGCCTGACCCTGAACTTAACCTCAACGGACCCACCTGAGCACAATTCAAACGCTTGCGCCTAGCTGGTGCCCACGGCGACACAGTCACAACTCAATCTCGGACACCTCTGCAGGGACTGAACCTCCCATCTTGAGTGATGGGCCTTGGAATTGGTCCACCCCCCCCTCGACTCTTATCCACAGACGGCAGAATGTGTCTGACTGTAGTGTGAACTGCTGATTTCCCACGATGCAGCACATCATTTATTGACCACTCAATAGCCCCCGTCACGTGCCCCCCCCCCCCTTCCTTCCTGACAAAGGTTTTAACCATTGAAATGCTAAATCAGCGGAGACTCTTTTCCCAATTAGGCTATCTGTTCGGAATCGATCAGCCGATCGATCAGTTTAAATCAACCTGCGTGACCAGAGTGGAGAAAACATGACCCTGCCCAGCAAAGATACAAAAACCTGGGGTTTGCCAAGATGGGGGGGGGGGGGGGGGGGGAGTGATGCTGTATATCAACAGAAAGCCCAACGCAGCGTTGAATATAATTCATAAAACACCAGGAGACACATCCGGAAAGGTGGCTAAAATAGGTTTTGGGATACATTTTTTGTCAAAGCCTTGCAAACTCATTTACAGCTTGTAATGAATATGGTGCCCGTGATTCATCGTAAATGATCCTTCAACGTTCCCTGAAGCCTAGTAGTAGTTCATACGGCAGCACAGTGTAATTCAAAGTCATAACAGCTGAGGGGGTGTTAAAATTTTCATTTTGGGCAGAGCGTCTAATAGCCGGTGGGGAAACTAAGACCGCCAGTGTAATGCATGTCAGTGTGACATTTGGCATTATTGCGGCTATAGCTCTCCGTAGCTAGCTGGCCGCTGCAGGGATCAAACGCTAGCTACCTTTGTAATAAAAGTTCTATTGGGTTTAACAGATGAGCAGAAAAGCTCACAGTCACCATCCACGGGAGGAAAGCCTTGAATTTGGACGCTGTCAAAGCCTAGTGTTAGCCTTTAGCTGGGTAAAATGAATTATCTGTGATAAAAAAATATGACAGACACGAGGCCAACTGTTCCAGGGTTCAGAACACACAGACACGACCCATTTGGACACGACAGATGTCCTGTCCAGACACCGAGAGGGAAACAGTGGTGTGATCCTACATCAACCTGTTTATAAGAGTTCATAAGTAAAACTTCCTACAGTATATTTCCCTTGTCAGGTTGTAAACAATTCAGCGTCAACTGCAGCTAGGAAACTTTGCTTTGATGTGAGCATAATGAATGGCCTGCACCTTCATTACCCAAGAGGCCCAAAATTGTATAAAGCATTTAAAGCTACGTCTGTTCTTACCCCTCTGTCTGATCCTTCTCTTATTCTAATTGCCTCAACAATGGAATTACATGGTTATTTGTATCAATACTAGACCAGCACTATCATTTACCATACCATGCGAAAATGAACAATGTATCCACAACTCACAACACCACATGCACTGAGCTGAAGACCAAGAGGCAGAAGTAACTGCGGCGCACATTGCCTGAACTGTATACACACATAACAGACAACTTGAAAAAGGTCAGAGAGAGAGAGAGAGAGAGAGAGAGCAACAAAGCCCACCAGGACCGCTAGCCGACTTTGTGGAGGAGCTGGACATGCTCCTCAGCGTCCTTCCGGATGATGGAACCCCCCTGATAATCCTTGGGGACTTCAACATCCACCTTCAAGGAATGCAGGCTGTCGACTTCTTGTCTCTCCTGACCTCCTTCGACCTGACGCTGCTGAGCACACCGGCGACCCACAAGGCAGGCAAACAGCTAGACCTCGTCCTGACACGTAACTGTATCACTGACTTAACCTCTGTAACCCCACTGCACATCTCTGATCACTACTTTATCCAATTCACTGTCTCTCTCCCTCCAATCCCTCCTACCTCCCCTCCCCTCGTAACTTTCCGGCGCAACCTCCGCTCGCTATCCCCCTCCCACTTCTCCTCTATTGTAACATCCTCCCTCCCTCCCATTGACGAGTTCTCGTCCCACCCCACTAACACTGCCACCGACACCTTGCTAACCACTTTAACTGCATCACTTGACTCTCTCTGTCCCCTGTCTACCAGGCCTGCACGATCTTCTCCCCCCTGCCCGTGGCTTACGGATGTTATTCGTGAAGAACGGTCCACCCTTCGAGCAGCTGAGAGGAGATGGCGCAAGTCCAAAGACGATCTGGACCTTGATAAGTATCACTCCCTCCTCAAATCCTTCTCTTCTCACATAACTGGTGCCAAAACCCTCTACTTCCTTAACAAAATTAACTCCGCTTCAAACCCCCACAAACTTTTCTCTACCTTCTCCACCCTTCTTAACCCACCTCCCCCACCCCCTCCCTCCACCCTGACAGCAGACGACTTCTCCTCTTTCTTTGAGAAAAAAGTCGCCGACATTAGCAGTCGGTTCCCTAAACCCACCCTTCCTACCCCCTCACCCTCCATTACTGACCAAACTAAATGTCTAAACTCCTTCTCTCCCCTGTCCGAGGCAGAGCTCTCTGACCTCATTCTCTCTCATCGCCCCACCTCCTGTCCCCTTGATCCTGTCCCCTCCCCTCTCTTTCAAACCATCTCCCCCTCTATCATAACTTTTCTGCTCCATGTTCTAAACTCCTCTCTTACCTCTGGCACCTTCCCCTCTGCCTTCAAACAGGCCAGAGTTACCCCTTTACTCAAAAAACCCTCCCTTAACCCTGCCATCCTCCAGAACTACAGACCGGTATCATTGTTGCCCTTCTTTTCTAAAACAATTGAACGTGCTGTATCTAACCAACTGTCTAACTTCCTTTCTCAGAACAACCTGCTCGACCCCAACCAATCGGGCTTCAAGACCGGCCACTCCACAGAGACTGCCCTCCTTTCAGTCACCACTGCCCTCCAGTCTGCCAGAGCGGCTTCCAGGTCATCCGTCATCATTCTGCTGGACCTTTCTGCGGCGTTTGATACGGTTAACCACCAGATCCTGCTCTCCAGACTTTCTGAGATGGGCATCACTGGCACTGCACTCCAGTGGATCTCATCCTACCTGTCGGGAAGATCCTACCAGGTCTCCTGGGGAGGCAAACTGTCAGGCCCACGCCAGCTCTCCACTGGTGTCCCACAGGGCTCCGTCCTTGGTCCCCTCCTCTTCTCTCTGTACACCACCTCACTTGGACCAATCATCACCTCCCATGGCTTCTCCTACCACTGCTACGCTGACGACACGCAGCTGTACCTGTCATTCCCTCCGACCGATCCGGGGATCTCAGCTAGGATTGAGGCCTGCCTCGCAGACATCTCCGCCTGGATGACTGAGCACCACCTCCAGCTGAACCTTGCCAAAACGGAACTTCTCATCATCCCGGCCAAACCCTCCATCTCCCATGACTTCTCAATCACCCTGGGATCTGCGACGGTGACCCCCTCATCCTCTGCCAGGAACCTTGGGGTTACCATGGATGACGAGCTCTCCCTCACGGCCCACATTGCTGCGGTCTCCCGGTCGTGTAGATTCACCCTCTACAACATCCGGAAGATCAGGAGATACCTGTCTGAGCACTCCACCCAGCTGCTTGTCCAAGCACTTGTCCTCTCCAAGTTGGACTACTGCAACTCGCTGCTCGCCGGTCTCCCATCATGCGCAACCCGCCCTCTTCAGAGGATTCAGAACGCAGCGGCCCGTCTGGTCTACAATCTACCCAGACGCTCCCAAGTTACCCCGCTCCTCATCTCCCTCCACTGGCTACCCATAACGGCCCGCATCAGATTCAAGACCCTGGTACTGACCTTCCGAGCAGTGAACGGGACTGCGCCTGACTACATCAAGTCTCTCCTGCAGCCTTACACCCCCGCCCGCCACCTACAGTCTTCTTCAGACAACCGCCTGGTGGTCCCACCTCTCAAGACCGCCCGGTCCCAGCACAAGCTCTTCCCCTGCCTGGCACCCCAGTGGTGGAATCAACTCCCCACCTCCATCAGAGACACGGACTGTCTCTCCACCTTCAAGAGAAGGCTCAAGACACACTTGTTCCGGGAGTACAATGGTACTTAGGAATGGTTTGCTGAACCCAACGCTAGTTTCCTCAAGGTTCACAATGACTCTTGCTTAGACTGTTGCTCTTGTTGGTTAGTGGTAGCTGATTTAAACTGTTGTATTCTTTTTCTAGTTAATCCTATTTTTATTGCTTTCCTACAGGTACACCTGCACTTAGAGATTAATGTTGTGTAATTTTTAACTTGTTTAACTACATGCTCTTATGGTTTCTTCCCTTTAGCACTATTTTTTGGTTGTTCACAATATGTACTTCTTGTTTTTGACTACCCGCAATGCTGTGGGGCTATCTTGTTGTTATTATCAGTGACCTATGCACTTTGTGAAGCTCTCTCTTGGAAGTCGCTTTGGATAAAAGCGTCTGCTAAATGAATAAATGTAAATGTAAATGCAAAGACAAAGAACCTCAGAGTTCTCAACGTTCTTGTATTCTGATTCTCTCCCTGTGAACATTCTGATTCTCTCTCTATGAACATTCTGATTCTCTCTCTGTGAACATTCTTACCCTATCCTTCATCCTCCAGCTTTGTGCCAGGGCCTTGGAGCCCTCGATCTTCTCAGAGTGGCGTTTCTTCATAAAGGCCAGCGGAAGGTTCCAGTCGGTCATATCCACCTCCTCTTCCTCCGCCAGGCCCACGACCGGCGAGTGCAGCAGCTCTGAGTCCATTTTCATCAGGGCCCTTCAGGAGAGAGAAGGAGGAGGGGAAGTGGTTGAGATCAAGCAGGGGACACGACCACATCGGTTACAGTGGAGAAAGAAGGATTAGTCACTAGTGGGTAGCTGCAGGTAGGCTTGACAGTATTTTGTACACATTCAGAGACGTTAGGCTATTTAGCAACAACAAAAGATCCTTGCTGTTGGCCAAAGCCGGCTTCAAAAAGGCATGTGTGTATAGACCAGAGTAGCGTCTTACTACTAGCTTTCAAGCTACAATACAACTGCCGTTGTTTTCTCTGTGCATAGTGAAATGTGAGATGTACTCACTAGACCCATGCTGGATCATTCAATATGTGGATTATCAGACTTGAAAAGCATCACAGGTGAACCCGTATAGTAAGTGTAGAACAATAAAAGAATGCTTACGTTTGCAAACTAGTGATAGTAGTATATAAAAAAAATACATTAAGGCGGTTAAATGGACCAGCATGACAGCTCGTGACGTTAGCTAGCTCAATCATGAAGACCGATTCAAGTTATCGAACCAGCCAGGCTTGCTAACATGCTACCTAACTGACTAAGATTGTAAGACAACAATAATATAATTCAGCACAGCACTATACTCGTGCAAAGCGATGGGTGTGTTTAGCAAGATCATGCTTTGGTGATAAAGCTAACCTGCTAGCTGTATCAAGTTTGACAGGCTAACACACTGCTAGCATTCCACACTAGCTAGCTTGTGTGACATGCAACATTTTGACGTTGACCAGATGACAAGGAGCTAATCCTGCCACATGTGCCCACTACACAGACTACACGTGTTTTGAGTCGTCTATTGCATGCAAAACATTTAAACATGAATAGCCACCGGTATATGTCAAGTAGTAGAGATTTGCAGAAATGGCGCTTTTCACATGGGGGAGCATACAAATGCAGACCTTGGTGCGGTAGAATTCTGCTCGATTCGGGCTTGGAAACCTCTCCGGCTTCTGACTATGACAGATGCTGTAGCGCAGACAACTCTGGTCAAGAAATGGTAAGGTAGCGTCCACAATTTGTAGATGATGTCAAAGCCGTCAAATCCAAGTTCGAGCGGTATGTGTTTGCAGGGGAATCTGCGGTTTCTTTCCCCACCACGGCGGCTCTTCGCTATGGGAAGGGGCTCGAGACGAGGCCCATCTTCACACGGACACTCTGCCACAGCCACACCACGCGCTGTCAGGCTCGAGCTGACGCTGTCTCTTGTCGTGGAGTCTCGCCACACAACAGTGTGTCGCCGTAGCTACTTTAGAACAAGTGTTGCCGTGAAATAAACGGAAAATGTCAACAATTTCTCCCGAGAGATACTTCTTTAGCACTTTTGAAAGGGCGCAGCCATCTTGGGATGATCCCATAATGCACCGTGGCATAGAGGGAGGTGTTAAGAAATCACAAAAAAAATATCAGCATTGTCACTGACTGCCTTTGACAGTTCAAAACAAAAAATATCGATGAATCAGGCATTGATCTGAAATAGTCTATGGAGACTGCCTTTGGGAGCAGTTTACATAATACCATACCAATACCATAATGATGCATATGTGTCATAAAGTGCACAGGGCACACACCCAGCATAGAAATATAAGCAATGAATGTTAAACTAAATATAATAGTAGGTTTGTTAGCATTATCAGGCCTACATATATCTTTATAATGCCACAAACTGAGCCACACTAATCTAGTTTCACAAAATAACTGATACATTATTCAGTTAAGCAAAGTGAAAATTCAGACATGAAAAATGATTTGACACAAGGATCTTGTGAAATGGAAAATGAAAGACAGGCATTTTTATTGCAACTCCGTTTTCCGTGGTCACATCACTGTTTTCACTTCTTACATTCCAGTTTTTCCTCTTCCTTTTTCTGTCTTTCTTTCACTCAAGGTTACCCTTTGTGTTTGCTAAATTACACCTTCCTGTTTTCACCACTTACATTTAGTCATTTTAGCAGACGCTCTTATCCAGAGCCCGAGGCAAGTAGGGTGAAGTGCCTTGTCCAAGGACACAACGTCATGGTGTGGCCGGGAATCGAACTGGGGACCTTTAGATTAATAGCCCGACTCCCTCACCGCTCAGCCACCTGACTCCCCTAGCCACTTGTGCCTGCCAAACAAGGGAATTTTCAGAGAGAACACCTGCCTCTTGATTGGTCCCAGTTCTCCTCTGCTGTCTGTCTTTGAGATCATTCCTCAAACAGCAGGAGTTTGAAGAGTGCTTTTGACCGAAGACATCCTCCATCTGTCGCACTGCTCAAATCTCTCAAACACACTTTCTGTTTCTTTGTGCAAACACAAAAAACTAAACACACAGTAACACGGTCGTCATTGTTAAAATAACCGACAAATTTTAAACTATATCTGTGTAGCACATTATATACAGGGAATTTACTGTGATTATTGTTCAAAGCGTTTGTGTGCCTGTGCTCGAGTCTGGCTCCTGCATGAGGAAAACGATGGCCTTTCTCACGTCTCTGTCACTGCCGTCTATGATGTGGCAAAGCCGGGTCTGTCTCTCCCCTCTCATGGAGGGACACAGAACAACACCGTTTCAAGTACACACAGCCTCCCCACCAGGTGCTCAGCTCATCAGAAAACATGAAAGTTCTATGCCAGACAGACCGGGCCATGAAAAAGCCCCTCTCCATGCATTCGCCAGTGCAGTAATCATCCGAATGTCCTTTCACAGGTACTGGTGACCACCCAGCAGCACCCTCCATACAGCAATCAGCAGATGTGTGAGAAACTCATAAACGCTTCAAGCTGAAGCTGTTCTCTCCTCCCTGGTCCCAGTGTCCACTTTGTTGGGGAAACCAATCCCAGCTTTGAGGTGTGATGGAGGTTGGGACCCTGTGATGGCTGGCAGGAGAGGGAGGGAGGGATAGATTGTACCTTTCCCAGCTCTCCTTCTCTCCCTTCTTCGTTATTTTTTCAGATTGGGTGCATGGTGACATGATCAACTGGGGCTCAATCTGGAACCTGGACCTTTTCCCAGAGACAAATCAGACAGGAAGAAGAAAAGCTGAAATCTCCCTCTGTCTCTGAGTGAGGACTGATTACAACGGTGCCGGCAAGAGAGATGAAGAAGAAGGGAGCCACGCAAAGGACAAACTGACAACATGGTAAGGAGGGACAGACAGAGAGAAGAGGAAGTGTGAGCGACATGACAGGAAGTGATGATTGAAAGAAACAGATTGAGAGAGGGTGTGTGTAAGAGAAAGACAGAGAAAGCGATTTGTGTTGGGCTTCATCACAGTAGCTTTTTTCAGTCATGTGATCTCTTAATGGTGAGTCAACTGTGACTCCTCTGAGACAAGAAACAGGAGACAGCCAAGCCATAATAGAGCTTGCAGTCTCTCCCATATGGTAATCTGTATTCAAATGAAGACAGTATGAGACACGTCTGGTGATAAGAGATCACATTAGTCAGACTGGCCCACCCTCGAATTGAATCAAACTTATACGAATCGATGCTTTAAAAGCTTTTTGTGGAAAAGCTATATGACCCATACGAAACGCAATTTGAATCTTGGAAATTCTTTGTGGAAGTTCAGAGGAATCAAAGGACTTTTGTTGTTATGTGTATCTGAAGATGAGACACCAGTTTCTCTGGCCAGTTTTAATTATGCATGTTGCTATTTTTTTGCCAAGCTAACATTGGACCATCAATAACAACAGTGGGGCAATGATTAATGCGTTGCTTTCTTCAGCATTATTATTAGCAGTATTTTCTCAAAGTTCAGCCATTTTCTCAGACAGTTATGTGCCAGCTTCGGCCGTCATAACTCACGTTCAAGGTTGATATCTCCATAAATCAAATCCTTCAAGTGTGCTTCTTCAAATTTACATCGACAATCATTACTGTAGGGACTTTTTAGAGATATTGGCAGTTTTTCTTGTATTTTCAGTCAGAAAATATACTATTTTTTATGAGGGTTAAATCAGCTACAAAAGGAATACTCCTTTAGCCTCCTTTAACATTTCAACATGACTTAAACTCAATCACATTAGTTTCATGAGGCCAGCAGATCTGCTATTTCAAACTACCCTGCCGGTGTAGCATCTAGACTCACCCAAGCAGCTACACTATATAAGCAAATCTGACAGCAGCAACCTCTTCTGTAACCTTAGACAGAGCTGTCCAAATAATTATCTGAGAGATATACACAGACGGCCTTCCCGTGCATATGATTCCCCTGTAATCAGAAGTGGGCTGGGAAGGCCAGCCAATCGATGGCCACTTAGACAGGCGTCTATTCGTTCATGAACCGTGCAGCCGTTTGGTTGATCCAAACACCCCTGACGTGCTCCCCACTTTACCGCTGATCGATGTCTTAATATGAGAGGAGCTCCAATCAATAGAGCGAGAAGCGTCATGTTCAGTTGGCGCAGTCAGATGAATGGGTGTGAAGTGTACTGAGATTACCTTCCTCTCAGCCCCACTGGGTTATTTAACACAGTCGATATGGGGCGGGGGGGGGGCTGGAAAGGGATGGGAGGACAACGAGGAAGGAGAGGCGGATTAAGCCGGAGAAAGAAGACGACACCTTGACCTTGAAGATGGACTATAGAGGTCACGTCTCTCCAGATGTGTGGCCTCTTGTGATTGGCACACGAGGGAGGGCCTGAGGGGTGGCCTCACGCTGTCATCTCATCAGACACGGAGGAACAGAAAAGGAGCGTCGTGTTCTCACTCATTCTCAGATCATGCTTACTATCCACCCTGCGAAACACGAGGCTCCATTCATCACTCAGCAGCTGCTGCTGCTCAACAGCACCCGAAAGTGTGGGCAGTGAAGAGAGGTCCTTGTTCCCAGTTCCAATTCGAGATTGAGTTCACGGCCACATGGAACATAATTCTACCATCAAAAATGTGGAAGTGACATCATCAAGGTGAAGAGATATAAACTGTAAACTGTTGCATGGCTGAATTGAGAACTTGAGGACAAAACAGCACCCTCGAGTAATCAAAAATGTCAAATGAATTGGTTCAAATCATTCAAATTGAGAGAAAGAAATCTAATTAAGTAACATGCTTCTCAAGATGTGAATCACCTGAGTGAAGAGACAGATGAAGTGAGCTCTTAATATGATAACAATCAAGCGTAATGAAAGTCGAGCGCTGCAAAGCATCATGGGTAAACTGTCAGGCCCTTGCATAGCCAACGCCGGAGCTCCTTGACAAAGAGCAGGGAAAATGTCAAGCAGTCTTTTTTTTCTTACATCACATCAAAGCTACACAACAGAGGCCCCTCGTTCAAACACATACAAAAGAGATACTCTTGATATTCAAATAGATTTGACAGGCTGGTCTTTTATAGTTTGTAATACTGGCATGTGTTTGGATAGAACGCAGGGGCACATCAAGAGAGGCAACTTGTTGCCTGATGTTGAACCGGAATCTGTATCAATCACATTACACCGAAGACAAATTGTGAAGCATAGGGCCTGTCAGTTTGAAAGCATGAGTATCGGCATAGGGTGTAGTCATGGCACCAGACTTTATGAACATGATATTCTGATAAATCAGGTCTCTCTGCAATTGCAACGTACGAATGTACAGACTTATTACGAAAGGGTCTATGTGTGGTGTAGTTTGGTCATTAAGGATATTGCTGTATCAAAGTTAAAGTATAGTAATGCAAAATCAACTGCATCTTATATTAGAATGATTTCAACCAGGAGATGGTCAAGGACCCGACAAACTAATGTCTGCATGATGATCTTCTTGAACAATAAGATGCTATAAACCTACTGTACTTTGTCTTTGCCAAGTCAACGATACATAATTAACTCACTGTGATAACACACAAAACAAATATCCCTCTGTGTGTTTGCCAAGGAGGTGCACCGTGAGACTATATTATGCTAACCTAAGATGTCTCCCCTACAAGTGTATAACCAATGAATATCTAATCCTTGTTAAAACAGCACCACGAAGTATCCTTGAACTACGGTACTGTATATGCAAACCAGGCTGCGCCAAAGGTGATGTGAAGGAGCAGAACTGAGAGATTTGACTTTGTGGGTCCCACTTTAATTATCTCTGCATGGGTAATTTCTCATCAGTGGTTATATAGGCACAGGGAAGTCTGCCGGGGTCCCCGCAAGACTCCTTGGAGTGAATCTAGTCCCTGCAAAACCTCGTCAGCGGCTAAAAACGGGTGACCTCAACGACTGCTTTGGGCCCCGACTGTCTGCAGAGGGGCATGATGGGAGCTGGGTCACTGCCTAGGAGACAGCAGGCTGCTTTTAATTGGCTGTGTCGTTGTTAATGAGATTCGAATTGAAATAGAGGAGGGAGTGTGTGAGCTGTCGATGTCACTCCGTGATAATCAGCTGTGGAGAGCAACAGTATGGTTGATTGTGAAGCACCTGGAATGAGCTGTCCTCTGACATTCTTTTTGACGTCGTACATTCTTTCGAAACAAAAGAACCCCCAGAGTGAGACTGTTGAGAGGGAAAGTGGGGTTTCATGAGAGAGGAAGTTGTGTTGGTTTTATGAATCTGAGAGAGAAACTCCCGAGTGCTTGTTGTCTCGTTTAATCACCAACTCCCTGTCCCTCCTGGTTTACGGGGAAGTATGTTCCCCACATTATTGAGCCCTAAAACACACCTGCTCCCCATAGCGGAGTGGGATCACAGCCTTCGCTCTCCACTCTCGCTCTAAATAAACGAGTCCCGCCTTGACTGCCAGAACAGTGCCCTGTAAAAAATGAAGTACAAAAAAAAAAGATGACTAAATATACAAATAAAACCTTATACTGTTAAAATAGATGGCTTGTATTAAGCTAGACTTTAAAAAAATCTTGTTAAAGCCCCCCCAGGCATTAAAATGAAATCATGACAGTAACAACGTGTAGGCCTGTTTTTCACAACTCATTAAGTTGACTGACCACCAATACTGCTCATGCAATGTGTTTGATGTGGGTGGAATCTGATGCATCTCCAAAAATAAAAATGTATTTGTAGATGAGAAAAATGAAACATCAAAAGTTTTGTCATATGCCCACTATACTGACACAAAAATCGACTTGAGGCCCAAAATCTTAGATCTGTAGAAGAACACAACAGGCTAATTGGTGATCCATTAAATAAACGGATCCATTGAGAAGCATGGCGTTGTCAAGGCCTCTCTCTTTCTTGACCGTAGTTCTTGACCTCTTCCTGTCTCCCATGACTTAGAAACAGAAAAGGCCTCCAGGCACAACAGCGCACACAGGCCCATCTCTCTCCCTGTTCTCTCTCCCCACCACACATCCTCACCAGCACGGAAAGAGACAAACACGACCAATTACACCAATTCACACGCTTGTTGGCACAGTTTAGTCATTATAACCACCAACTGTTAACTCGGGGGTGCGCTTTCCAGCATGAATGTCTCATGAAATGACTACCGAAAGTTGGCTTGCAACGTAAGTTAAAGCTGCACCTTACAGTCAAATCTGCTTCCCTCCGTAAATGTTTTCGCCAGTTGCAGCGCAAATTCCGGTCGACATACGTTTTTGACCCGAATCTTGCTGTTGATGCTGGGTGTTGTGGAGTCCGTGGAACCTTGTTGGATGTGGCCCAACAAGGCCAACGCTAGTGAGTTGATGAGAAGCGCAGTTGTCGTGACACCTTCTAATGTACGGGGCCTTGGAGAATTACGTATTACCAGGTTATCTCAGCGCCAGTGGAACACGCCCAGCCTCGCATTCGTTGTTGTCACTTTAGATTTTAACAGATGGGGAATAAGTCACAGTGCCGCGTGTACCTGGGAAAGATGAGGCAAAGCAAACGTGTTGGTTTTGTGACTTTTTTCAAAGGAAGAAAAGAGTTACACAATGGGAGTGAACATCACCGGCTGAGTCATTCTCTCCATGCCTCCATCGTACATGGGAGTCTATGGGAAAATAATGGATCAGGCACACTACCCAGACAGACCTGCTCCCAATGTCTGCTTCATCCTGTCCCACTGCATGTGTCTGTCTGTCTATCTGTCTGTGTCTGTCTGTGTGTAAATGTGTGAGAAATATGTGTGAGATAAAGAAAGTCAGTATGTCTGTGTGTGTGTGTTTGTGCGTGAGTGTGTGTGTGTGCGTGTGTGAGAAAGATAGTGTGAGATAAAGAAAGTCAGTATGTCTATGTGTGTGTGTGTGCATGTGAGAAAGATAGTGTGAAATCAAGAAAGTAAGTATGTGTGTGTGCGTGTGTGTGTGTGTGTGTGTGAGAGAGAAAGATTGTGTGAGATAAAGAAAGTCAGTATGTCTATGTGTGTGTGTGTGCATGTGAGAAAGATAGTGTGAGATAAAGAAAGTCAGTATGTGTGAGTGTGTGTGTGTCACATATCCCTCCTCCATCTCTGTCACTCTCTCAAAGCCACACTCCCCAAGGGAGCACCCCTCAGTCAGACAGGCAGCACGGCTCCCAGGCAGGCAGGTCCCCAGCGATAAACCCCCACGGGGAGCTCCCAAGTCATGGTGGGAGGAGAGCTAACGAGGCAGGAGGGGCAGGAGAACAGCCACACGAGGACCCAGGCAGGAGGGGCAGGAGAACAGCCACATGAGGACCCAGGCAGGAGGGGCAGGAGAACAGCCACATGAGGACCCAGGCAGGAGGGGCAGGAGAACAGCCACACGAGGACCCAGGCAGGAGGGGCAGGAGAACAGCCACACGAGGACCCAGGCAGGAGGGGCAGGAGAACAGCCACATGAGGACCCAGGCAGGAGGGGCAGGAGAACAGCCACACGAGGACCCAGGCAGGAGGGGCAGGAGAACAGCCACATGAGGACCCAGGCAGGAGGGGGCAGGACAACAGCCACACGAGGACCCAGGCAGGAGGGGCAGGAGAACAGCCACACGAGGACCCAGGCAGGAGGGGCAGGAGAACAGCCACACGAGGACCCAGGCAGGAGGGGCAGGAGAACAGCCACATGAGGACCCAGGCAGGAGGGGGCAGGAGAACAGCCACACGAGGACCCAGGCAGGAGGGGCAGGAGAACAGCCACATGAGGACCCAGACAGGAGGGGGCAGGAGAACAGCCACATGAGGACCCAGGCAGGAGGGGCAGGAGGGGCAGGAGAACAGCCACATGAGGACCCAGGCAGGAGGGGGCAGGAGAACAGCCACACGAGGACCCAGGCAGGAGGGGCAGGAGAACAGCCACATGAGGACCCAGGCAGGATGGAGCAGGAGAACAGCCACACGAGGACCCAGGCAGGAGGGGCAGGAGAACAGCCACATGAGGACCCAGGCAGGAGGGGCAGGAGAATAGCCACACGAGGACCAAGACAGGATGCCGCCACCAACATACTCAACCCCTACTCTGCAGCGCCTCCGAGTTCCAGACAGGGAGAACTTCTGACACGGGCTCGGTTGTAGAATGGGACCGCAAAATATCTCATGGAAGATAACAGGTTTGAAGTCAGGGGAAGGTGTTAAGAGAAAATGATGAAGGAACGACGGGGGGGACGGGGACGGGGACGGATGTGTGTCATTGTTCACGTCACATGATTCAACCACGCCACTCCATGACTCTTTTTGCTTTTCTTGTACATTTGTCATAGTTCCCCTTCCCATCTCTTCCTCCTCCTTCATCTTCATCCCTCCTTTCCTACGTCTCCTCCACCCTCCACGCCTTCTCCTGCTGTTGCGGATGCTGAGCAAGTAAACGAGCATTGCCGTGCCAGACCGTGAAATGGTCCTTATCTATCTCTGCCATTAGAGTGGGTCCTATTAGAAGGCCTTGCATTATTCAGTAAGACCAGGCAGACTGATCATTACAGACCAGAGTCTGTTCTCCTACACAGATACCCTTTCTGTGTGTGTGTGTGTGTGTGTGTGTCTGTGTCTGTGTCTGTGTGCCTGAGCTCTTCTTTGTACTTTAACCTGACATTGGGGGTAGCTCCCAATGACGCAATGTTGGCATTATGGCATAACATTAACAAGGAGACTTTCCTGGAGACAGTTGCTTGCCTGTCTGAAAGCAGCTTAACTAAGATGTTTTGGGGATGGGATGCAGACAGAGGCCCTTAGTGGCATCCTGTCTGGAGAAAAAAGTAGCCTGTCTATAACCCCAAAGAGAGGGAAAGACAGGAGAGGAAAGAAGTTTATTTATATTCACTTTATCGGATCACCACAACAACTGTCATTTCTCTGATCTCAGGCCAAACAGTGCCATTCACCAGCTTTTCGGTCAAGTCCTCCAAAAAGAACGTAACGGCTGAAGAACATTACTGCAACAAATCTGATTACAAGTAGGCCTACGAAATCAGTCCTCACGAATTACAGCTTATTTGATACTCCGTGTTTTTTTGTTTTTTTTCCCTGAGGCAAATCACAAATGAAGTGGCAAGGCACATGGTGATGTAGCCACTAGGAGAGGGAAAGCGTGGCTGAGCATATGGCGTTGCGCTTTTTTATATGCGGAGGATGGAAGGATGAATATGAATCGAAATCTGAGGCAAGCTGCTGGGCAGAGTGGAGCTCTCCAGCAGGGTTGCGAGGCGTCCCTACGGGTTAGAGTGCAGTGAAATCATTGCTGGACATATGGTAAACAGCTATTTTATTACCGATTAGGGTAAGAGGATAGATAATGAACCTTAACGTGATGACCTGTGCACATAGTGCCTACGCGCGTAATGGTAAAGGTCCTGTGTTTTATGCGTTAATGCTGAGATAAGGTGTATTTGCGACATGGCTTTCTCGGACCGGCAATTAGACTTTGCCATTAACCATTTGTTACCTTCACTATTTCTCTCGCATAGCTTGGCAC
This sequence comes from Hypomesus transpacificus, assembly GCF_021917145.1. NCBI lineage: Eukaryota > Metazoa > Chordata > Actinopteri > Osmeriformes > Osmeridae > Hypomesus > Hypomesus transpacificus. The sequence continues at coordinate 40,082 of NW_025814005.1, forward strand.
CTTGCTGATTAGAGCGCGCACGATCGATAATTAAGCAAATTAAACTGGACTGATGGGTCAATTCGCTCTTTTATTTGAGCTTTGAGGTAGTGATAGTTCACATAATCTTACAAATCAATAACATGAAATAAACTAATGTATTATTCAATTCCATAACTGAAATGTCCATTACTTTCAAAATACACACTACATGTGAAGAGTTGAAGTGCCAGTGACGTTGCAGCTGTACGCACGGCTGAGAAAACTACTCTGCATTTTCAATGTCCAAATTAAGAGAAATAATGTAATTTTAACTAACTACCAACTGTAGCTCCAGACTGCATGCCATTCCAAAATCCACTTTTCCTAGTTGATTTACAAAATAAACCTCATCATTTCACGGACCGAAGATCAAATATTTTCACCGACAGTCTATCATTCTGGAGAAACTTTCCCCCTCGCATTTCCGTGCTTGCATATCTTATCAATTTTAATATGGTTGCCCCGGGGGTAGTTATGCAACAGCCTGTTAAATTAATTATTTGAAGGCATTACACATCCCTTTAGCGCCCCTCCGATGGTGCCGGTTGTGAAGAACGAACAGTCAACCAGTCCTTTTCCCATCATTTGACTCAGCACTTACTGGATAGGAAATTCTAGCACCACAATTTCTAGACAGCACTTACACAGCACTGGAATGTGATCAGACCATATGCCTGAAGGAAAGCCTCTAATTTAGTTTGTGCACGCAGCCATCATGATGTACAGAACCATGGATGGAAGCTTAAAATGCATTTAACCTATGGATTTAAAACATTTAAATAATTCCATCCATACATTTAATGAATTGAATTAGCCTTATCTACAGTTTCTGTATGAAAATATGTCAATATCAAATAAGAGACACGTTGATTTAAAACAGCCTAAGTAAAAAGCTCCTTGTCCTCATAGCCTATGGGAAATAGACCTAACGGCAGTTCTTCCGTCCATGACATGGTATGTTTTCGAAGACAGGCGTGAGAAAAAGACTGGCAAGCCATCCATGTGGCTCTGATGCGATAGCACTCCTTGAGGAGAGAGAGGGAACGTTGTTACTCCGTGGGACAGGCACGCTGCCAGGATCCCCGCTACGCTGGAGCATTGGGCGTGGCTTATCTTAAGGTGGAACATAATAGACCACCGAGACAAATATTCAACCAAAAATAAAGACATAATTACAAATGGCCTATTACTGTATTATAACGATAGAATAAGGGTTGTGGTTCATTGAAAAATTTGAGACCAGCTCATTTTAAATAGCGATGCAACAAAATAGATTCACTACTCTTCGAATCATGCTGTTATCCTATCAAGGAAACCATGTTTGAAGTAGTCTGTCCTGCATTTCTGTCAGTAGCACACGTGAATTGCGATGTAAAAAGTGTTAAGGCTCGGTCAAGTTGGACGACCTTAAATAAGAGGGTGGGACGTGATTAAGCAGTGAGGACGACTCCCTCCCCACTGTGATGCAGCTAACCTGCGCTTCTCCTCCAGCTCGCTATATAAAGTAGAACTAGCAGCTCTGAAATCTCACAGCTTCAGTAGACAGCTCCGTGGTGCTGAAATCGCTCGTAAACACACCCGCAGTAGCAAGATCTCAGAGAAACTCACAGAAACATGCATGGAAACATGGACGGATTTTCCTGGAAACTTTTTGTACTTGTGTGTCTAATTGTACAGGGGTCTGCGCAAGATTTCGGACAGACTCAGTTTATTTGTACGTCAGTGCCCAAGGATATGGACTTGTGCGCGGCTACGATGCAGAACAGCGGTCCGGCGGAGGACTTGAAGACGACGGTGATGCAACTGAGGGAGACGGTGCTTCAACAAAAGGAGACAATTATGAACCAAAAGGAGACAATCAGGGAACTAACGTCAAAGTTGAGCCGGTGCGAGAGCCAGAGCTTGCCCGAGGCTGGAGCAGCGGGCAGGCGGCCTGGGGCCAAGAACACGATGGGGGATGTTTCGCGGGGCCCCACGGACACGCTGGCCCAACTCGGACAGACTTTACAGACCTTAAAACAAAGGCTGGAGAATCTCGAGGTAGGCATATCTGGACTGGCAGTGTTAGCACATTCAATAGCGCAGGTCAAGCCTTTTATCCAAGTGTAGTTCACATTTGCCAAACATTGAAGTTGTAGTGTTTACTGTAAGCACAAATAGGCATCTGTTAAGCTAGCTATAAGGTTGTTTCCACTCTGTCTATAATGCCATAGCCTCTTAATGACCTACACATGCCTTAGCTACTAAAAGAGGGACTAGATCCAACAGCGCGCGCGACTCACGATGGGGTCAGAAGCCCCCGCATCTTTGACCAATTTAGTCACTTTGATCCAACAACAAATTCCAGTAAGCCTAGCGATGAGATAAGCGCGGTTTACCCTCAAGGAACCCTGCTTTGTAGGTGCACCCATATAGATCTTCCTCTTTGAATAGCCCAACTCGCTTCCTCTGTCCTTCCCTCACCCTTTGTATCTGTCTGTCCCTCTTGTCCCGTAAACAGCAATACAGCCGAAACAACGGCTCGGTGCAAGCCAACAGTCTGAAGGACCTGCTCCAGAACAAGATAGATGACATGGAGAAGCAGGTCCTGTCCCGGGTCAACACGCTGGAGGAGACCAAACCGGGTCAGAAGAACGACACTGACCAGCGTAACCGAGTGGAGACCACGCTGACCACAATGCACCACCGGATAACGGATCTAGAGAAAGGTGAGTGAATTAAGAAAACCTGAAAAATATGAGCACAGTAGGAAATCAAATCTGCAGGATTTCGTTCATATTTGCAATGCATGGCAGTAACCGTTAATTTGCTGAATATATTATCGGAATGGGTAGCCTATTCCTGAATATCTAATATGAGGGTCGTGTATTATGAAGACTTAAAGTGATCAAAATTGTTCAATCGTTCTAGATAAAACAAACTCAGAGCGTTTAGGTTACAAGCCAACACTGTTGGCAAAACAGTGCCGCAGCGGTGCGCGCGGAGACGGAGTGGGGGTGGGAGCTGCAATACTTTGCATAATCTCAGTCATTGTATTATTACAGCGACGGCATTCTCTGATAAGTCACCTGAGGGAGAGCAACCGAAAACGGACGCTTTACCCTGTTACAAGTCTTTGGTTTTACAGCAGTAGCATAGCAACGCTGTAACTTTAAAGGTTGCTGTTTAAATGCGCCCATGTCCAGCACTGCGCGCAGACAAGTGCATTTTGGAACGTCGATCAAGGTTTAGAACAGTCCGTTTCTGACCATTCCAGAGAAGAAACGTTGTATACTGTAGAGAGAGTGTGTAAGGGAAGTGTGTGTTTGGATGTGTGTGTGTGTGTGCGAGCGAACGCGCGTGACAAAGCGTGCGAAAGAGAAAGCGAGACATATTCCCTCGGGTTTCTTCTGTTCACGTGATCACTTACCGCAGAGAAGAGGGAAATACATCAATTTTCATCACTGTGTGCCTATCATTTTTTTGCATACAAAACAAACCGACATCAATTTTGAGTTTGACTTTTCACATCGGCCATTACACCTGAAGCTCTTTGACTAATACCATGGCTGGGGTTCATCCTATCAATAAAATATCAGGGGAAACCATCCAAATAGACTCTAAACAATAGCGCCGTGTTTTGTCCACCAGGAAAAGACAACAGACCACTGGACAAGTTTCAACTGACCTTCCCGTTGAGGACCAACTACATGTATGCCAAAGCCAAGCGGAGCCTGCCTGAGATGTACGCCTTCACCGTGTGTCTGTGGATCAAGTCCAACGCGTCTCCTGGGGTGGGCACCCCTTTCTCTTACGCTGTCCCGGGACAGGCCAACGAACTGGTGCTGATAGAGTGGGGAAACAACCCGATGGAGATACTGATCAATGACAAGGTAATGAGCTTGCATAGATGTATGGATTACACATGCGCAACTCAGCCTACGGGTCGCTTTTGGTGTCTTAGCCTATTGACAAATGACCTGTGTAGCCTGTCAGAAAACATTTAGGTAAAGAGGAAACTGCAACGTTTAAGGTCATGAAACATTAGGCATCCTTGTTTGAGATTTTTAAATGAACATCTTGACATTCTTGCAGGTGGCTAAGTTACCTTTCATCATCAACGACGGGAAATGGCATCATATCTGCATTACCTGGACCACACGCGACGGGGTGTGGGAGGCTTTCCAGGACGGAGTGTTGAGGGGCAGCGGGGAGAACTTGGCTCCTTATCACCCCATCAAACCGCAGGGCGTGCTGATCCTCGGCCAGGAGCAGGTGAGAACGGATTGCTGAAGGGCTACTATCAATCTTATCATTCCAAATCACAGCACGAGGCAGAAACACGTTTTTATTATCAGTCAAGGAAATATTAAAATATTAGAAAGCGCCACTAGTACAGTGATCAGAGAAAGGAATATTCATGTAATGGGATTGTAAGGACATTGATGGGATGGCCAATTAAGGTCGGCCCACCTAATAAGGCCCCCGAGCTACCCATTACAATGGAACACCACATTAGGTGAATAAATCCATTGGCGCTCATTGGATTGTCCTTTACCGATATAACAAATGAGAAATATTTAGTATAAAAACCTAAACGTGCGTGATAGTATAGGACATCAAGGGCTCTCAAATGGAGCAGCGTCATTTGACATTGATGGTCCGTGAAGATTCCCAAATCCTCACTGCATCTCGAAATCCAAAATAACCAACACCCCTCCCCACCCCACTCCACCCCAAATCTCGTGCCAACAAATTAACCTTGAACGTGTGTCTTTGTTTCACAGGACACGCTGGGAGGTGGGTTCGACGCCACCCAAGCATTTGTTGGTGAGCTGGCAAATTTGAACATGTGGGATAGGAAGCTTTCTATCGGTGAGATCTATAACCTGGCAACCTGCAACAGCAAAGCGCAAGCTGGCAACGTCTTCTCTTGGTCGGAGACCAACATAGAGATATTCGGTGGAGCTACTAAATGGACATTCGAGCCATGTCGTTCGCTCAACTGAACTGCATTTCGTTGTGACAAAAAGGCCTGCGTGTATTTCTGAGCTTCTGTCGTTTTTGTCTTTGTTAAAGACAATTAGATATTTATTTAATGATAAGCTTAAACCTGGGATTTCTATTCATAATTAGATATTTATGTGCAAAACAAAACATTTCCTTGGTCTTGAAAAAAAACATTCGTCTTTGGAAACCCCTGTTGGAAAGTGTTGGTATCTGTTTCTCTTTTTTCTTGGGAGTTTTGTTGCAAGCGCACTTGAGCTTTTTGATTCGCATATTTTGTCCAGGACCGGCAGTGGGGCAATCCAAGCCTTATTTTGGACATTTCACAACCCGCTGCGGAATTACACACAATTCTCACCCTCTGAAAGTGGGAGATTACGCTGTCCGTCTAATTCTTGTCAGTATTTGACGCCGTGAAGTGATGATGTTTGACCTCTCGATAAATCAGCTCCGTCCCAAACCTCCCCTCTCTCCCGCCCCTCCGGAACTTGCACTGTGACTGACGAAGAAAGCCTGGGGAGGAGGGTACGTTTTGAAGGACACTGCAAAGTCGGACTGTAAAAGTCATTCTTTTGTAATTGTCGTTTGCTTCAAGTGTTTCTGTAAGAATGTCGTTACTTGCCAACATGCTAAAGCCTGGGTGCCTTGGGCTGGTACAAGTATTCAGCACATACGTTTTAAGTTGAAAATTCAGTCTTGTTTGGTTTATTTTGAAGGGGGATTTCTTGTTATTCAGATAAATGTTAATTAATTGCGGTTTGTTATCGGACATGACGTGTTTGGGCAGGTGTTTGTACTCTGTGTTAGGAATGTTACAGTGTTTGTATAGTAACGGCATGAATGACAAAATGCTGCAACAGCATCGTCGAAATCTGCTTTACTATCCTCTCGGGTCTGGGTTTTTTACTGTATTGTTATATGCTCCAAGCATGGCAAAACTGAGAGATGAAAATATCTAATTTTTCTAATAAAATTGTGATACTATCCTTAGTGCATTTTTGACATTGATTGCATGCAGTTGTGCAGAGAGAAAGAGTGAATAGATAGAATGAGATAGAATGAAAGACACAGATTCAGAGGGGGGAATGAAGGCTGCCCAAACATGATTACATCTTGTGAAATTGTAAAGAAAATACAGTAGTGTACGATCAGTGACAAAGAAAAAAGTCAAAATGAAGGTCAGAAGGGTTTGGGAAAAGAAATGAGAATCTGTGGTGTGTATGTTTGTCGTGTCGCCTTTCAGCTGACTGCAGAAAATAACACGCACACACACACACGCTCGGTTGTGGGTGTGAGTGTGTGTGCCGTCTGCACTACCCAAAGCAAGGCTGTTTGAAGAGAGGAAAATGCCTAGTCATATCACACTTCCTGACAGGGGTTAAAGGCAAGGCAAGCCGAAAAACAAACCCAAAAGTTTTTAAAAGAGCCCTCTACTCTCATTAGGATACATATACTCCCTATATCAGTTAGTTTATTCCATCTTCCAAGCCGAACAAGTGCCTCATAGCATTTAAGACACTAACACGAGTTGGCAGGATGCTATACTTGTGCTTTCACAGTTACTGCACCAAGCTTAGTCAGTTGCCATCATCTCTCACCCACACATCAGATGGTCCTCCATTTCTACATTATACTCTGCCTCTTACAGGGGCGTCTCAACACGGCACACATGGCCACACATGCCAGTTAGAGTTACCATGCTTAGTGTATGCTGCTACCAGAGAGGGCAAACCCAACAACGATAGGAGACAAGGTGCCGTTCAGTTTCCCCAAAGACACTTGAACTTTCTCTCACTTCCATAATGTCGGGGGTCCAGTTAGAAAGTACCCAGAAGGCCATGTGGTCAATGTCGTTGTGGGTCGGAACCCGGAGAGAAGCCTGGTTATTAGTGAGAGACGGGGAGGCCCAGCTCCACTAACCCAGACACTCGTTCTCCCAGGGTGCAGTGCGCCGCCGGGAAAAAGGTCAAAAGCCTGGGTCGCAAAAATAACAAGAAGGCAGTCTCGCTTTCCACCCATTTTCGGGGGCCCAGATCGGTTCCACCCGGGGGAGGTCGATGGGATGATTTAAGAGTCGGCTGTAGTTCCAATTGCCGTTGGGGACGTTCTATGAATAGCAGGCAGGCCAGCATTCATGGGATTTATCCTGTGCACTACACAGCCCAAAACCGCTGCTGCAGCATTCAATGAATGATCGAGATCCTATCCAGATCATAACAGCGACGGTGGACGCGAGATGGAAGTGCCACAAAAGCCTTCGAGGAAACCACGGGCTGTAAGCGGCCAACGGGAGGTTACGAGAGACGCCTCTATCAACACAAACACGAGTGCTCTTACAAACCAAACGGATTAAAGAGACGGAGGGGAAGGGGGGGGGATGGGTGATCCAACAACAGGCTTAACGTGCCTCTCTCTTGTTTGACGTCAGCCCCAAAGCATCCATCAATGACAGCTCCGTCATAATCACTTGGGCTGCTTACTAAGCGCTCTAATGTGTCTGCTGGCGTTACACTGCTAAGCCCTGCTGGAGTGCAGTGCGTAGCTGGGGACCACGAACACAGGGCCGGGTGGTGACTGTGTAGGTAGGATGACAGCTGAGAGACAGCTTTCTAGTGGGGTTGGACTGACATGCATCATGATTTCTCTTGTTCCCATCAACGACCACAGTTTATTTGAATCTACTTCGGAATTCATGAGTGAATACCGTATACTATAAAGATATAGAAGCACCTTATGAACAAGGACAACAATTTTGAAGTGCAACTTACTTTTCAAGGGGAACTTGCTGCTCTGTTGTTCATATGTTAAAGTTACTGTACACAGTGTTCTGCCAGCCAAGCATCCTTTTCTAGGGCACCTCACCTGGTGTCATAAACAGCTGGTGTTCCTTCAGATAGAGGTTAGCACAAGACGTTTCACTCATAGGATACCTTACACCCCCTGTGTAACACCACTGTGTATCTGTTAGTCTGTCAAGCGTTTTTGACTTAAGTGAGCTGTATAAGTGAACCATATAGTTTCTATGTGGTCTCTCCACACACACACTCTCTGAGTATTCAACACCAACGTTATTTTTCCTGTAGGCATTCACAGACTAAAGAGGAATAGCCATTTTCTCCAAAACCAATTTCTGTTTCTGTGTCTTCAAAGGAGGAATAATGTTTGTGAAAACCTGGGCTTTTTCCATCCTTGATAAAGGTACTGTGTGTGTACCTAGACACGTGGAACTTGTTTATATTAGCATAGCATTGACATTTAATCTAATATCCATCTCAAAAGCAACAGTCCCCTCCCAGCCAATGTACTGTCAATGGCTTCAATACAATGCAGTGCATCCCTCAATCAAATGAAGTCCCCAGAGAAAGAGAAAGAGAGAGAGGGAGAGCGAGAGAAGACACATGCGGCATTCAGACGTACATTTTTCAGAGGAGGAGCTCTCAGAGAGATGGAGTGGATGAAGAGGTGACATGTCAGACACATTAATTCACCCCCCCGTGCCCTCATGGGACGGGCAGGGGAAGGAACAAGCTTCCCGTTGCAGTCATGCTTCTTGTTGACGGCTATGCAAACTCGTAACAACAGCATCCACCATAATGAGGGCTGGGGGCACGCACACCAAGCTAAATGTAAAGGAAACCCTCTTTTGGAAACAGGTTATTTTCCCCTCTCGGCCTCATGTATACTGCAAGGCCCTACTTACTATTCAAGGGGTTCTCTCGCTTCTGTCTGAGCAACAAGCGGGGACACTGTTTTCTCTCTTTCATCCTTCGGTATGGATCGCCAGGGCTGGGGAGAAGGAGGCTGGGGAGGAGGGAGGCTGGGGAGGAGGTTGTGGAGCATGAGGGAGGCAAGGGAGGAGGCTTGGGAGGAGGGAGGCTGGGGAGGAGGCTGGGGAGGAGGAGGGAAGCTGGGGAGAAGGAGGATGGGGAGGGGGAGGAAGGCTGAGGAGGAGGGGGGAGTCTGGGGAGAAGGAGGCTTGGGAGGAGGAGGCTGGAGGGTGAGGCTGGGGAGGAGGCTCAACCCCCACAGCTGAGGCCTGAAAGTAGAGCATGGAGTTCAAGATAAGCGTTGGGAAGAAAGAGAGCGAGACACAGAGGGAAGGGGGGAGAGAAAGAAAGAAAAGGAAAGTTGTAAGGCTGAGAGAGCGGGAAAGAGGGTAGGGGAGAGACAAATCAAAGAGAGAGAGAGAGAGACAGAGAGAGAGAGAGAGAAAGACAGTCAGTGTGTGGAAGAAAGAAACAGAGAAAGTGGAAAGAAAGCGAAGTACCCCTCTCCTCCTCTCTGGTCTCTCCCACGGTGAGTGCTCTTCCCAGGGGCAGCGGGGGGCGACGCTCCTGGCATTTAACGAGCAGTGTAGACTTCCAGGCGGGTGTGGGGGGTGTGTGTGTGTGTGTGTGTGTGTGTGGATAATGAGCCTGTCGGCTGGGGAGGCCAAGGTTCCATGTGGATCTGCAGCCCTTCTGTAGGCAGTGTGGCCCTGATGGAACAGCAATGGGATCCTGCTACACTTTCCATCCATCCATTATCCTACCATGACCACAGAGATGGCTAGCCCAACCTTCGGTTTCCATGCACCACACGGGTTGGAGGAGTTCTGCTTGGAATCCGACCCCAGTACCTCCGAGTCTGGATGGCAGCACAATGTGTACAATGAGCAAACTTCTTTGGTGCTTTAACGACGTAAGCAAACTAAGACCCAAGCCTCCTTAAGCCAACCATGATCTAACGACCGCAAACAGCCTTGTCTCACAGTCAGACAGCGCTAACAGATTACAAAGCCAAAAGTCCACAGATGGAGGCTCGACACCTGTGGCTGTGTGACTCTCAGGTGTTTTCACACGGGTCCACCGAAGCAGTTCAGACCAGCTGTTATTGGCTGTATCCGACATCCAATGGGCCGCATGGTTCAGTCAGACAGCTGCGCCAGGCAGGGCAAAGCAGCGTAAGGCAGGCCGGTTCAGCATAACCTCCTGGTCCCAATACGCCACTTCCCATCTGCCCCTGAATCATTGATGAGAGCTCAAGCCAGCCTATCTTAGCCTATCCCAGCCTTGCACCTCTGGCAACCCCCTATACCCCTATCTGGAGAACCCATGAAATATGCACAGCTGACGCACATCAACAAGAAGTGAAGGAAGAACCAGGAAGTAGGACAAAGGCCACAAGAAGTTAAAGAGAAGGAGGAAAAAAAGGCGGTGGTTGGTGGAGGCGGGTTAGGACGTATGGTTTGTGACTCGAGGAGAGACCGGTCCTCGAACTGGAAACTGAAAACAAACGCCCCCAAAGGTCACCGAGTGATGAGATGGAGATTGGGTTCAGCTGGGGGGAGAAGGATGCGAAGAGCTAACAACTGAAGCAACAAGTGTAGCAGTGTGTTCCATCTGTCCAGAGCACTGGGATGGTGTACCACGTGACGTTGACACCACACGTCGAGAGCACACGTCTCCTCGCTCTCTCTTTCTATTCGGCTCCATTTCAAGAGTCTACTTTCTATTCCTCTTCCTCCTCCCACTAGCCTCGTCATCCTCCGTCTCTCGCTCTCTCAGTCCTCCTCCCTCCTCCCCCCTCCCCCCCACCCAGGGGAGCCAGTTACACACCAAGCCTCACAGAAACAGGTCATCCACCAGCAGAGACCAGTCATTTCCATAACATGAAAAAGCTGACATCGAACTGCTGCAATTGACTGCAACCCTTGTGAGAGAAGAAGACAAGGAAAGAGAGGGGGGGGGGGAGCGTGGGGGCACTGCCACACGGTGGACATCATTGGATAACGGACACGCACCCCTGCGTCCGATAGGCTCCAGGGCCAGGTGGGAGGGGCACGTACGTCGTTTCGGAGATCTGTCACTGAGGGTGACAAACCGGAGGGCTGAAACAGTACAGGGTGTACCCTGAGTGATGTGGCCTCCCTTGGGTGCCATAACAGAGAGCTGTCACACTTTCAAGGTCTCGAGGTGAGTTGTACTTGGCGCAACCTTG
>NW_025814006.1:0-51060 GCF_021917145.1 Hypomesus transpacificus
AGGGAAATATAAAGAGACAGACAGAGTGAGAGAGAGACAAAGAGAGTGAGAGAGAAAAGGAGGAGGTAGAAAAAGGATTGGATGAATGAGAACAGAGAGAGAGAGAGAGAGAGAGGTGGGGTGGGCCAAATGTGTTGTGATTGGTCGTGTTTTGACATTGTCGTTTTGAAGGGCGTGTCCACAATCGGGGTCAATGGGTGGGGGTGGTAGGAGGGGGGGGGGGGGGGGGAGTAGAAAGAGGGATGGAGAGAGAAGGAATGGAGGGAAGGGAGGAGTACAATTGGTCATGGGGCGTGCAGTCAGTTGGCAAGAGTCCAGGTGAGGGGATTAAAAACAAAAAAAGAGAGAGAGGGGGGAAGAGCAGGAGAAAGAGGAGAGGGGGGGGAGAGAGGAGAGAGAGAGAGAGGGAGAGAAGGAGAGAGAAAAAGAAAAAAGGAAGTAAAAAAACAAGGTCAGTATACACAAAGAAATGTAGTGCTTCAGACAGTAGAACTGGCTAAATTAAAATGCACTGTCACTATGGGAACGCTAAGAGAAACAGAAAAGAGAAGATTAACAATGAAATAACAGAAAAGGCAGAGACAATATGTACTTTGGATTTAGACATTCCCTTAACTTAAGTTGTACTCGAATGCTTCAACTAGTTCGTAGTTTTAAACTCATTAAAACCCACCTCCCCACCCCACCGTAAAACAATTAAAATCATCCCGTACATCAAGTGTAATGAGTTCCATAAATTACATTTACATGATAAAATAGAATATTCAGCTTAATAAAAAAATATATATATGTAAATGATGACTACAATAATAACACTGTAAACTAAGCAGTAAGTTGACTAAGAAAAGTAATATTGTCTCTCCAGCAACTCAAGAATGATTGAACTAAAATGGGACAAAAATGAAGATATGAAAATGGTAGATAAAAAGAAGTTAGTTTCTGGATTTAAAACAAAAACGTTTTTTTTTTTTTTTTTTTTCTGGGTAAAAATTCACAGTGAACGAAGTGGCAGTGAGGAAAATGCAGCAGGCTCGGTCAAACACGAGGAGATCTGAGAGAGAGGGAGGGGGGGGGGGGGGGGCAGGTCTAGAGGGGCCCTCAGTTTGAACAGAGGACACACAGGAGGAGGACTCTGGCTTTGCTCGGTCTCTACCTCCGTCACACGGCCTAGAGCTGAGAGAGAGAGAGGGAGGGGGGGGGGGGGGGGGGGGGAGACAGGAGGGGACCAGGAGGCCATACTGGCCTCTACACAGGAAGTGGATGAGGCTGTGGGGGTTACAGTGTGGGACTACACTGTCGTCCTGTGTGACCGAGTCACGTCGGCGCAGTCGCGATACTGACCTCTGGGTTCAGGTTGCTGACCAATAGGACGCTGTGGCCCCCAGCGCCCAGCCCTGATAGGCCGAGGCGACTGGCAGCCGCTGCGGCAGCCGCCACGCCCCCGTGGCCGACGCCCAGCTGGGCCAGGGCTCCGGGCATCCCAGGCATGGACAGACCTGACACACACACAGAGAATCACAATACATTCTAGAGCACATCTACAAAAAATGCATAGACTTAGCTAAAACACATTCATTCAGATTCAAATACAAATAAATTATGCGATATAAATAGTTGTATCACTAGGGGGTGGGGAAGGGTGGGAATGGGGGCGGGCTGGTGTGAGAAGGGGGCGGGGCCAATGTGAGATGGGGGCGTGGCCAATGTGAGATGGGGGCAGGCTGGTGTGAGAAGGGGTTGGGGCCAATGTGAGATGGGGGGCGGGGCTGATGCGAGATGGGGGCGGGGACTGACCTGCTGCTGCCTGCTGGATGGCGAAGGCTGGAGGGAAATGGGCTCCTCCATAGGGAGAGGCTGAGATAATACCTGGAGCACCTGGGAAAAGATGGGAGGGAGGAGCGCGCCCAGGAGAGAGAGACGGGGAGGAGAACATGAAGGAACAGGGAAGATGGGAGGAGGGAGACGGGTGGAGGGAGACAGATTCAAAAAGGAGAAAGAAAAGAACTTATCAACATCAACAGGCTTTCCACTGTGGGCAATGTGTGTGAGAGCAGGTGTGCGTGCGAGTGTGTGTACACGTTTGGGAGCCAGTGTGTGTGTGTGCGTTTGGGAGCCAGTGTGTGTGTGTGTGGTACCGAAGGCGGCAGCCATGGCCTGGTGGTCTATGGAGGGCTGGGTGTCTCCTGTGGGCAGGTCTGGTCTGGTGTAGTCCCGGCTCTTGTCGTTGTTGTAGCGCACGTTGAGGCTGGTGAGCTTGGAGAAGCTGATCCTCAGGGTGCAGCACGCGTTGTAGATGTTCTGGCCGTCCAGAGACTGAACACACACACAAGGCAGGCACATTTAGTACTTAAGTTATATTGTGAATGTGTGTGTGGAGTTATATAGTGTGTGTGTGTGGAGTTATATAGTGAGAGTGAGGAGTGGGTGTGACAGTTAGTGGGTGCGTGTGTGTACATGTCTTTACTAGTGTGTACGCGTTCATTTGAGTGCGAGTTAAAGGGACCGTTCGCCTCAAATCCAAAACACATTTTCCCTCTTGCCGAACTGCACCCACCAACCGTATCACGGCACAGGAGAGAAGCGTAACTCTCCTCATGAACCAGACCGTGGTCATACGGCTGGCGGGTCACAGTTCAGTGGACAGAAAATAGTTCCTACATAAACTGGTCCCAACCAGGTCTGGTGGATTCTCTTGAGTGATCACGATGGAGGCATTGCAGTTCAGTTGATCACATGCATCTTTGGGTGCTTTGTGCACCATAGGTCCATCAAGTTTTTTATTCTAGAGAAGGCTTCCCCACGACAGCTCCCAAACTCAGAATCTCACACCAAAACAAGCTAGCTAGAGAAACCGCACGACAGGCGAAAGGAGAAAGATTTATTTTGTGGGAGAACTTTCCCCTTCGAGCAGAGGGCAGTAGGTATGTTTAGACAGTGTCTCAGTTAACGTTCATACCAGTTTGGAGTGCTGTGCAGTCATGCCATCAGCGTACTGGACCAGGGCCTGGAACTGGTTGTTCTTGGTGAAGGTGATGATCTTCAGAACGGTGCCAAACTTGGAGAAGATCTGGAGGTGAAGAAAACGTTGGCGTGGCCGTGAGAGACGAAGAACAATTGTTACAGTGTTGGTGTGTGAATGAAGTAGACACTGAGTGACATGGTGAAAGAGACAGACAAAAAGAGAGTGAGAGAGAGCGTGACAGAGCGACAGTCCATAAGCGTGACAGACTGAATGACAGTGTGTGTGTGTGTGTGTCAGACTCAGGGACAGTGTGTGTGTGTGTGACAGGGACAGTGTGTGTGTGTGTGAGTGACAGACTGAGGGACGGTGTGTGTGTGTGTGAGTGACAGACTGAGGGACGGTGTGTGTGTGTGTGAGTGACAGACTGAGGGACGGTGTGTGTGTGTGTGACAGGGACAGTGTGTGTGTGTGTGAGTGACAGACTGAGGGACGGTGTGTGTGTGTGTGACAGGGACAGTGTGTGTGTGTGTGTGTCAGACTCAGGGACAGTGTGTGTGTGTGTGACAGGGACAGTGTGTGTGTGTGTGAGTGACAGACTGAGGGACAGTGTGTGTGTGTGTGACAGGGACAGTGTGTGTGTGTGTGAGTGACAGACTGAGGGACAGTGTGTGTGTGTGTGACAGGGACAGTGTGTGTGTGTGTGAGTGACAGGGACAGTGTGTGTGACAGGGACAGTGTGTGTGTGTGTCAGACCGAGGGACAGTGTGTGAGTACTTGTGTCAGACTGAGGGACGGTGTGTGCGTGAGAGACACTCAGTGACGGGGGGGTGTGTGTGTGCGTGTACCTGATGCAGCACGTCCAGGGTGACGGGGTAGAAGAGGTTCTCCACGATGACCCTCAGCACGGGGCTCTGGGAGCCCATGGCCCCTATCCCCCCCATGGCCGCCCCTTCCCCCGGCATGGGCATCCCCCCCATGCCCCCGCTCTGCACCGCGTTGACCGCCTGCAGCGCCGCCTGGGCCCGCTGGGACAGACAAACACACACAAAAACCTGAGCATAACATCATTCCAAAGCGACTTTAGCCCTTTTCCAGAATGATCCGGCCTGCAGCTCTCTGGGAACAGTCCACCCGTATGAAGTCACGGAGCTTGTTTAAGCAGCGCTGCGTCCGGCCTGCCCTGAGACTTCAGCAGGGGTCCCACAGCTGAGAGTTCACCACCAGCAGAAGCTGCGTCTGACCAGTGATATGGGGTATGACGTGTGTTTGATGGTGGTCGTCTTGGGTATCGTGTGCGATGTAGGGGGGCGATGTAGGGGTATTCAGTGTCATGTATCCGTTTGATGTGGAGGTGGTCTGGTGCGTCAGACACGGACGGTCTTGGCTGTGGATGTTCTGTGTGTGTGTGTGTGTTTGTGTGAGAGAACATACCACTTGGTTGGGGGAGTTGTCGGTCTTCAGCTCCTTGTGTGTGGAGTACTGCATGTAGACAGGGTGGTTCCTGATGACTGGAGTCACTGATGAATAGTAACTAACCATGGTCTGGGCACACTCCTCGCTGTTCAGCTCCAGGAAGGCCTTCACACACACACACACACACACACACACACACACACGCGTCAGTACTGCAACAAACTCAGCAAAAGACCCTTGATTACCTTCCGTTAAAATGTCATGAAAGCTGCATATTCACTTCCTAATAGCAGAACCCTGCTCTTTCTGTCTCTAACATCTTGCGCTTATCTCTCTCCATCACCCTACAGCCCAGGGAGACCCGCCTACCTGCTTGTATCTCCCTCCATCACCCTACAGCCCAGGGAGACCCATCGACCTGCTTGTACCTCCCTCCATCACTCTACAGCCCAGGGAAACCTTTCTACCTGCTTGTATCTCCATCACTCTACAGCCCAGGGAGACCTGTCTACCTGCTTGTATCTCCCTCCATCACTCTACAGCAGACGTGCCGCCTACCTGGTTCTTCCCCTTCAGCATCAGCAGGTTGGTGACCTTGCCGAAGGGCAGGCCCAGGCTGATGACCTCGGCCTCGTTGATGTCGTTGGGCAGCTTGCGCACGTGGATGACGCGCGACGGGACCCCGGGGCTCCGGGTGTCCCCTTTGAACTTTTTGCTGTCGTTGCCATTGGCTGGGGGAGAAGGAGGGGGAAAAGGCAGTCAATAACGGCTGCACGGAAGGTCACATTTCTCACCGTCTTTCTCCGTCACACACACACACACACGCACACACAATTGACCCATGGCATACCTGAGCTCATGATATAGGGCCCGTTGGATATGCAGGAAGAAAACAGCTCGTCGGATCCCCTCTGCAGAGAGAGAAAACACCGTCGAGGTGACTCATGATTAAAACAGTGGGCCAGGAGGGGGACATGGTTCTCCAATTGCACAGGGCTTGTATAACAAGCACAGGGGGGTTCTATTACACACACACACACACACACACACACACACAGGGAAGATGTAGGACACACACAGAGCCCCTGGAACAGCAGGTGGGTGTAGAGTGCAGGACAATGCCCACAGCTCCAGCCTGCTCCAGCTGGCTGCCGGGTTTTCACGAAGGCCCACTCAAGACACAGGCCCGACTCCCTCCCCTGGTCACGGGGGCCTCTCACGAGGCAGGTGTCCCCCGTCAGCCTATCACGTGTGGGCCGGGCCCAGTCGGCAGGATGGCGGAACGCGGGGAGCCGCGAGGCCGGCCCAAAGCAACAGCCCTGTCCTGTGATAGAGAGCCAGGTGATTCTGCCCTAGCCTTTGGGTGGGAGGAGTGGGGGGGGGGGGTGGGGGGGGGGGGGGGGGGGCGAGAGAGGAAAACAAAAACCAGAACGAGAGATACGGGGGAGGAGGGGAAAGAACGTGACGAGGGAGGGCGTGACAGAAGACAAGTCAGCTCTTCGTGAGTCAGATATCTCTTCTTACCCCCCCCCCCCCTCCCTCCAGTGGGCAGCAGCAGGGTTTATAGAGCTGCTGGGAGTGCAGCAGTCTGTCTGCAGGAGTGGGGGGGGGGGGGGGGGGGGGGGGGAAGCAGTCACAAGGACTGAAGCTCTGCCGCGGAAGCCCTCGACCGCCTCCCACAATGGAGGTCCTGTTTGCCCCGAGACTGGGGGCCCATTGTTACCCGGGAGAGGCGCGAGCGCACGCGGGGGCCATATGGAGACCCTCCGCCGGGACTCTGGAACCTTCCGCTGGCTCGAGGCCGAGCGGGGGTGCAGCCCCGGCTGGCCATTCCCACTCCACGCGGTCTAGCGGCTCCAGGTGAGAACGCCTGTTGCTGCCCCGACTCTATTGTACTGTGAGGTGCTCTGGCGCCGGAGGGGGGGGGAAACAGGCATGTGCGGGGAGGATAACACAGCGTTGCCATGGGGACACAACATTGACTGTAACAGCGGTAGGTCTATATAAAACCTCTATTGGAGTCCAGATTTCTGCCTCAAGAGAGGCAGCCAGCTTAACAAAGTCTATAGGAAAACAATTCGGCGGCTTGGCCAATAACCAACACTGCAATCTTGGGCTGCAGAGCCAGGAGAGCTCGTCCAGGTTCTGGGTCTATTCTCCCCCTCACCCGAGCCCTCGCAAAGCTCCTGGTGAGCGTGGTCATTTTCTAAAGTGCCGATGAAGACGGGGGACCATAAGACTAGCAGCTGCTCTCTCGGTGTGTCCGTCATCTGGACGCGAGCCTGCGTCCTTAAGTGGAAGCTTTTGGGGCCGGTCTATCGTCTGGACTCTTGGGCCTGTTTCCTCCCAAAGACTGCGGGCCATTGTTCCACATCAGCACTCCACCATCCCCCTCACTTCCTGGTTCTAATTATATCTACCACAGGGGCCCGGCCAGGGCAGAGAGAGGAGGGGGGGGGGGGGGGGGGGGGGGGGGCAGAGCAAAGCACGACAAGCAGTTGTGGTTTGAAAATGGTGGGGTTTGAGGCGGAAAGGAAGACTTTGAGCCAGTGCTGATGACTAAACCTGGGGAGAGAGGGGTGGGGTGGTGGTGGTGGTGGGGGGGGGGAGCAGTGAGCGCGAGAGAGAGATGCCATCGTTAAAAGACATGACAACCAGAACAGGCCCGGCCCTATAAACCTGTCTTACAAGTACTCACTCCCCCCCGGATCCTTTGTTTGAACAGAGAGCCGGCAGGACGCGCAATAGCTCCGGATCCTAAAGGAACCACGGGACACACAATGGCTGCTCCCCCGCCCCGGGACTAACAAACACCTTCCTTTCATCGAAAACCATTGATCTCTTCTATCCTGGTACTTGATACTGTAGGGGCTGAGGTATTGCCCACAGGGCCGTATTTGAGTTAATCACCTCACTGGGGTTCGAAGAGCTCCACTGGAACGGGGGAAAAGGAGAGGTTTAATGTATCCTCCGGCCCAGCTCTCTGGTCAAAAGAAGCCTGGGGAGTTTGCAGGTAGAGACATGTTCTGCTGGGTCGCACAGCCGTAGCTAAAGGGGGAGGGGGGGGGGGGGGGGGGGGGAGACTGGTGGGGCGGATCGGTGGGGGGGGGGAGGTCTGGAATGTGACCGCGGCATTCCAGACACTCCGCCCAGACGGAATAATTACAGATTCCAGTGAGGCAGAGCTGCGGAACTCCAGACCCCCGACGCATCACGGGCAAAACCTCTCGCTTAGCGAGGAGCAACAGCCGAAAGCTGGAAAAGCGGGAGGGGGCCAAATGAAGAGAGCGCTCGTCTCAGGCCGGCCTCCCCTGCATCGCGGGGGTGACCTACATGATCGCTAGCTCCGCTCTGAAGATAACCACGGTCAGAAAGAGAATGCCGCCGTTTGGGTTCTGGGTGAAGCGCTCGACTGTTGCAGTGTATTGATAGGCAGGGGGGGGGGGCGTGTTATTCCTCTGGGCGTGTGTTTACATTAGAGAACAGAGACCTTTGACCGGGAGGATGACGCGGAGTGTTGGGTTACAGCCCGAAAGCCTGTTTAGTGACATGGCTATAGCGTGCTCGCACACACAAACTACTTTTGTTCATTAACTTAAGATGATGCACTGAGCCTAATAGAAGGAATATCTCTATATACAATTAGTGATGCGTCTCAATGGAATAGGATACTGCGTTCATGTTGAAAACAGTAACGCTGTGTGATCACAGTCCCTTTCAGTGTGATTTGACTCGACGGGTCATAAAAGTGAACAGGAACCGTCAACAACAGGAAGTTGTATTACACAACCAACGTCTAGCCGGCCACAGGGCCCTCATTTCCAGACGCCAAATGGAATTATTCATCCATAAAAACTCCATAAAACCCCCCAAAAGTAATCTTGTCGTGTCTGGACAGAGCCCTTTGGCAGAGTGCACAGTGTGGATCCAGACACGTGTTGAGTGAGCGCTCGTTCCCACACTTGGCCGGGAAGGGTTCGCCCGGAACGCCAGACAGACGCAGACATGTTTCCCCGTCCCCAGCGCCCGGTTTAACATCCCTGCCGGTGGCTATCATACACATTTACATTTAGTCATTTAGCAGACGCTCTTATCCAGAGCGACTTACAGTAAGTACAGTGACACCCCCCTCGAGGCAAGTAGGGGGAAGTGCCTTGCCCAAGGACACAACATCATGTGGCACGGCGGGGAATTGATCCGGCAACCTTCTAATTACTAGCCCGACTCCCTCACCGCTCAGCCATCTGACTCCCTTTAATACACCTCGACCGGGGGAGCGTGCGCCCACGGGGCAGAACGCCACATCAAACCCCCGTGCCTCCCTTCGCACAAAAGAAGACTTCTTTTTAGAGCAAGTCCCTTCGCGAAAATGTTGACTTGAGGTCCATTCCTGTTTTTCTGCGTGCAATAGTCCGTTTATACTAGCTGGCCTATTGTGGACTCCCGCATGCATTACATTTAGGACGCACAATAAATAAATGACTGCTTACCTTGGTGCCAACTGATATGTCATGAACGCTGCTGTGAAAAAAGAGAGACGGTTCATTATTATTTCACGTGCGACATCAGGAGAACGTACACCAGTTCATGCTTTCTATGCACTTCCAAAACCAAGAGACAGGACTTCAAGTAGGTACAGACAAACCGTTCAAACAGGTTTGACTGACTTGAGACTTTATCTGACTGAGCTGAACATGCTTGGCCATCAACCCCGAGCAACCAGGAAGCTACACATACAAAAAAACACTACCGTTCAGACGGGAAGTAAGCACTGTTAAAACAGCACTATCAATCTCTCCTACACTCATTTCCTTGTTTAGGACTCCCTAGTTGGGGGACATGACCAGGCTAGAGAACACCTCAAGAGGAGCCTGGGCAAACATGGCCAGACACCAAGGAGCATCTGAATGACTTTGAACAGTATCTCAACAGAACAGAGTTTCGAACATGGCCATATGTATTATTTTGCTGCGGTGTTCCATAAAAACAAAGAAAGGAAAACTTACTCAATCTCAGTGACGTAACCGGCTCCCAGAGGGTACAGATCAGTGTCTAGTCGGCTGCAGGGAGACATGGAAGTCAAAATAGTGAGAAACACGATCGGCTCAACACAACACCCGCCTAAATAATTGAGTTGCGTCCCTTTTTAATCTGCATTGAAAAAAACAGCAAGCAAACCAACAGGTGTGGGCGTAACAGACCGACCTGGCTGGTTGATTTTCACTTTTGTAAAATAAAGTGTGTTACCCAACTAGCTTTAAAGTGTGTTACCCAACTAGCTTTAAAAAGGCTATGTGTGACCATTAACAACTCGTTCACCCAGTCATGGTTTCGTAGGTTAAATTAGCAGAGAACAGTGATCTCCAGCCCTTCGCCAAACACTCGGGGGCCAGAATGCGGAAATGAGACGGCGATCCAGCAAATTCTCCTTTGTGAGATTGAAACTCAAAAAAGTTTACTCCGGTTTATGTGCGCGATCTTTACAAAGCCCCCATGCGATAAAAAAAATTTCTGTGGCTTTTACGTGTCGATTTTAGTCAAAAACTGAAGTGAACTGAATTGACGTGAATATTTTAGAAGAGTAATTCACGCGTTGTGGATCGGTCTATTTCCTGGATGGGAGTCACTTGGACTTGATCTCAGTGTCGTGTGGCTACGCATCTCTCCACATCCTAAAAAGCTCCGCAGATCTACTCATTGTTGGGTGGACGGTGTTAACTTTAAACAGACATTGCTATACAACTAACACATTCGTACATATTTTCAACTTACTAAAATTGTCATAGAATCTCATTGATCAAACGATAAGAAGTTTTTGAGATACATGCGTACAACGCGACTTGACCGAGGCGACCGCGGGGTACCACTGAAGATAGTTAATAGTTCCCCCTGATCCACAAATTTCTTTAATTAATCTATAAATATGGCCTGATCGGTTACATTGATCGTGCCCAATATCATAACAAGTAAACTAACAGTTAAGTCACTGAAGTACATCAACTGGTTAAAAAACTTGGGAGCTTTTCACGACGTGGAAGAACCCGCAAGACATTAACTTTCGTTGGATGCTAGCTAGTAGTAGCACTAACGACATCCTTGCTAGCACACCCTAGCTACACAAGCGAACTCATCGGAAAGGGGTGAAACGTATACAACAAACTTCACATTCGTTCCTCTAACTAATTATCATTTAATAAAATAAACGGGGATCAGCGAGTGAATCGAGAAAACACATTTGAAACCCTCACAAGACAACCACAAAGTAGTTGTGACCACGATCCAGGGAATACTCCGACCCCGTGAAAACAAGAACCCTTCCACCAACTGTTGAATCCATCGAAACAGTTAGAGCTCCAACTCTACATTCTTCATCTCCATTTTTTTTTAAACATAAACCACACACTGATATAAATGACCGAATGCTTGCATGCATATTGCTTTGATCTAAAGTCGAAAATTGCTGTCTTTGTTATCTTAAGACTGGCTCTTTCTCACTTACCCGTCCATTGCACAATACAATCTGCAGGTCTGGGGAAGGAAGGTACCAGAGCGCCAGTTTTGCTTGGCTTTCTCAGGACGTACAAAATG
Source organism: Hypomesus transpacificus (assembly GCF_021917145.1). Taxonomy (NCBI): domain Eukaryota; kingdom Metazoa; phylum Chordata; class Actinopteri; order Osmeriformes; family Osmeridae; genus Hypomesus; species Hypomesus transpacificus. The sequence continues at coordinate 10,964 of NW_025814006.1, forward strand.
GCTGCAAACACACGGAGGCGGACGCTGATTGGTCCACCTACGTCCAAGAGAACCAAAAAGGCGGGCCTTGACACCTTTTAGTGGATTGTATTGGGTAATACGCACATCAGTTTAGCAGGAACTTCAATAGAAAGCGACTGAAAAGGGGGTGAGACTGAAAGTACTCCAAGCGAAACTTGGAACTGCTTGTTCACTAGGAAATGTCTCTTTATTTACCAACACTTGTTTAATCCGTTTAAAGAGTTTCAGTGAGAACGTATTTTAAGTTTGGGACTCGCATGGCATTCAATGATCCAAGTGCAGTGTTACTACTGCAGCTACAAGCTATTTGTTTATTTTGCTCAGAATTCCTACCGCATTTTTTGGATAAAGTACACCTAATTTGCCAGCAGGTGGCAGTATTTTACTGTTAAGTAAACCTCCAGTCTGCTAAAAAAAAAAGTATTTTCCACATTTATTTGATTTTAACAAGCATAGTCAGTAGCCATAGAAATAGTTGAAGTTTTTATGTCTATTGGACACGTGTGCTACTGAGGGGCATAGGTTTGTTTTCAAATGTGAATGGACAGCTTTTTGATGTATGAATGTATGAATGTATTAAATGTATGTCTGAGGATGCGGCGGGGGAAACAGACTGGACTCAGGATATAAGAGGCAGAGACCACGTTGTCAGTTTGATAGCTCATGAGCCCAGATATTTTTCTCGTGCGAACACAACAGCCACCCCGGGGTGAGATGTCCGCCAAAACAATAAACCAGGTTGGTGAGACCCGTCCAGCACCAAAAAACCTGTCTGCTTAACCGGTCAGGTCCTAAAAGCCCCGCACATTAACCTTCCCCTTTCAACCTTTCAGGCTAGACATCTCCCACAATTGACCAATAACACTCGAACTTGTGTAAACCAACCCCCCCACCCCCCCAGCGTTACAATACTTTCCTCAATAAAAAGTGGGTGGACACATATCCCCATGTATAATGAAACCTACGTCTATTGTGCAACTTATCCATGAAAAACATTTAATGTGCATGTCCGAAACCTAAAAGCTTTGTGTGTGTGTTGACCAATGTGCGTGACCCTTGATCAACCCCAACTCAAAGACGTAGAGATTCCGCCGGCAGACTGGGGCGTAAATCAACTCATTTTCACCATGTTGACTTCCGCAGGAGAGGAGAGACATTCTGTTTCTGGAAACGCCATCGCTCAATCCCCCTTCTCCTCATGCATGCCTTCTATTTTCTTATTTCTGTTAGTTTATCTCTCTTTCTCACTTAAGTCCGGTAGGTGGTGCGTACCAGTGCACCATGCACAAGGGGGGGGGGGGGGGGGGGGGGGGGGGGGGGGAGGGGGATCAACTCAGTTTATAGAACTCTGCTTGATTAGGCATTTTGCGTAATTTGTGCTGATGGACTAACTCTCTAATAGTCATGGTGGGATAGCCTACTGACTTTTTATTAAGCCATGGACAAACAAGATTCAACACTGTTCAACATGCGTAATCAAACTGTTGTCTGCCATTGGATTTGTCACTCATCCTTCTAAGCACCAGCAAGCCTTATTAAACATAAACGGGATAAGCTATAAACATAATGTAAGTCTATTTAGGCTTACATAGTTTGCATCGTAAAAAAAAAAATATAGCAACTTGGTGTGTGTGTTTCAGTCTTGCTCTGCATACTGTCTCTCTCGTTATGTCCTTCTAGTACTATAGAAGGGTGTGCGCTCCCCTGCAGCTCTCCCAAGGAGACCCCAGACACAGAGTGGCTCCATTAGCCCCACAGTAATGCTTTTAACCCCTTACGAGGCACAGGACGTTAAACCACTCTCACCATTTAGCACTGCCTGGGATGGCTGCTATCTCTGTCTTCTCAGCATTATTTCATCAAATAAGACAACAGCTTATGCAGAGCTGAAAACAAACAGTAATTTTATTAGAGATTAAACATTTGGACGACCACAGAATAGATGAACAGGCCGTTGGTCTGACACAGGGCTTCTCAGCTCCGGGACCAGTGACACCCCCAACTGCTTGGCCAGTAAACTCTGGAGTGAGAGACACAAGACCCTGGGATGAATGTGTGGACGTAACTAACAACCGGAGGTGAGTAAGGGGTGTCGTTTGGTATGAAGTCGTGGGCATACCGTCAATGGACCAAGCCTCCTCTCTTTCCAATGCTGTCCCCCACCCATTTACTGCTCATTCTACAGGGCATACAGGAAATCCTCGCGGGCAGTAGGGCGTATGCCTGAGTTTCACGTCGTCCGCCATCTGGCGTGGATCCTAGTGTTTGGGTTTGAGGAGGGGTGACGGTGGGGCGGGCCCAGAGCTGGGAAACCCGGGGCTCACTAGCCCAACCAATTGAACCTGACAAAAGGCACCGACAATACACAGATGTAGTAATCACATCAAATACAATGCTGCCCCTTCTAATGCAGGGGGCCAAATAGAAACCATGACAGGGAACAAGTCAGTCACACGAAGGTTGGAACTGTACACCGGAAACACACGGCTGTGTGGAGGTCTCCCGCTCGTTTCGACACAAAGGCAATTTTTCTCTGGTGTTAACCCCAGGGCAGTAGAGCGACAGTAGAGTCCATGAGAAGAACGACAACAACTCGGTCATAGAAAGTCCCTCGAGCCGGAGGAGCGAGACAACGAGCGGAGAGCGAGAATTAGCACCAACCTCGGGGGGGGGGGGGGGGGGGGTTCTGTTTCCTCTGGGTCCGCACACGGTCCACCATGGGGATGTGGAGGGACAGTCGGCCTGTCTTACTGACCGACTGACTGTCTTACTGACTGACTGTTTTACAGACTGGCTGACTGGCTGGCTGGCTAGCGTGGTCTGCAGCCACAGCCTCGAAATCTAGAACACCAGAGGGACAAACAGGGTGTCAAAGCTAGACGACCTCCCTGGTTGGTCAGCAGGAACCAGCAGTGAGTCATGAGGACTGTCTGGGACTGGGTTTGTTGGATTCGCATGGAAATGAAAGATGCAGGGGGGGGGGCCAGCTCCACCCTCCGCGACGTCCCAGTTAAACCCGAGATTACATTCATGACAAAACAAGGGAAACGTGATGGTGAATGGACCTGTCCGACCTGTTCATGCAGTGGTCCTCTTTAGACGCAACATTGACATTATTGCTGACGCCACCAAACTGCTAAGCGTTAAGAAGCATTGCAGGGATGAGTTGACTTGCAGTGACCAGTGATGCAGTGGGGTTCTCTCTAATGAACAGGACCCAAGCACAGGGTTACAGGTACATGTTATGTTGTAATGAAGTGTCATTGTGACGAGCCTCTGGGTCAGCTTCGTATTTGTGACAACCGTCAACAGTTAATCATATCACTGTGTAAAGGCTTATGACAACTATAGGTGAGGACAGGAGTTTAGACAGCACTTCTTTTTTTTAATCCTCGTGATTTTAACTGAATATGGTAGCGCATACAAGCTTTCATGCAGATAGTGGTTGGAGATGATTCAAAATAAAACCCAAAACAAATAAATACACACTGTAAAAAACATAATTTGATATCAATATATTAAAATACTATTCAAAATCATATCTTGGAGACATTATCGTATTATGAAATAGATTGATAAATAGTTAGATACACAGAGGAATATACATATGCGCCTGTGTCCTTCATATTTCTTTGTAGTGACTAAATGACATAGATTAGAAGTTTCCAGATCTCCCCAGATGTAACAGTACAACCTAGAGAGCTGTCACATGTTCTATTCAACAATAACAACAAAATTACATACAGTTCAATAATAAAGATATACATACTGAATACATTATAAATGTCAAGACAGAAAAATAGAAAAATATCAATAGAAATAAAAAGTAAAATACATATCAGAGAAAGGAGAATACTTGAGAGTGTTGAGTCTTCATGTTTGTTAGGGTGGCTGCAGATGTCCAGTTGGCTTCAGCGGCTGCCATCTTGGCTGTAGTTTTCTCTGGTGTTGAACTGTAGTTTTTTTTCCAGTCCTGTGAGAACACACTCTCTTCCACACACATGCATATGCACACACACACACACACGCACACACACACACCCTTCAAGCCCACCCACGCAGGAACACTCATGCCCAAGCACACACGTACACACACGCAATTGCACGCACAGACACTCCACTCCACACACACACACACACACACACACACACACACACACACTATCACATAACCGTGCAACACTTGCAGGGCTGTTTCTTCTCATCCTCCTTCTTCTCTCCTTCCTCCCCGCCTCCATTGGCCTCCCCTTTCTCTGCCATGCTGCCGTTGGGGGGCCCCGCCTCCCCCGTGGCTCCCGCCTCCCCCCCCGTCTTCCCCTCCCCGTCTTCGATGACCACAAACTCAGCCTTGACGTCTCCGTCCACGCCCTCCGTGCCCAGAGCGGCGCGGCTCTCCTGCTCCTCCTCCACCGTCTTGTAGCCCATGAAGACCAGGGTGACGGGGTTCTCGGCGCTGGCCTGGTCCGGGCTGGGCCCCACCAGCTTAGCCTCCATGCCCGTCACCTCCCTCCTGGGGGTCTGGCCCGCCACCTTGCTGCCTTGCACCACGCCATTCTCACCTGCAGGGGGCGCAGTGGCACAGCACAGGGAATTAGATGGAGGGGAGGGGGGGGGGGGTTGAGAGAGATAGAAAGGGAGTAAGTTTAGGAGAGAGACACTGATATTTAGAGAAAAAGAGAGACAGAAAGGAGAGAGAGAGAGAGAGAGAGAGAGAGAGAGAGAGAGAGAGAGAGAGAGAGAGAGAGAGAGAGAGAGAGAGAGAGAGAGAGAGGGGAGAAAGAATGTTGGAGGAAGGAGGAGCAGGGAGGGGTAGACAAAAATGCGAGAAACAGAGAAAGAGAAATAGGGGGACTGAGGGAGAGAGGCAGAGAGACAGTGAAAAAAGAGGTATAGGAGGAGGAGAGGGATACGAGACCATGTGATCCATGTAGATGCTTTTAGTGTCACCTCCATTCTCTTTGGCCACGCCCCCATCATCTGCCACGCCTGTCTCCAGGTCCTCGATTTCCTGCTCCAGCCTGACGCGCACACACACACACACACACACACACACACACAGGGGTAGCATGAGATAAGGTGTCTGTGGAGATGATGATGACCCGGGTTCGATTCCCCAGCTGCATCCTGACCTGGTGATGTTCTGCTCCAGCAGTTTGGTCTTCACTTCGTCGTCGTGGAGACGCCTTTGTGTCTCCTCCTCCTCTGGCGCGCCGTCCAGCAACCAGCGCTCCCGCAGGGATTTAGACTGAACACACACACACAGCAAGGACTGAGGATGTGTGTGTATTTGTTCCCCTGTGTGTATTTATATATGTAATATATATATATATAATATATATAATATATATATATATAATATATATGTGTGTACCTGTGTGTATGTGTACCAGAGTATCATAGCAGGAACATCAAAAGGACAGTTAAGAGTATTTGTCAAGCACACACTGCCCCTTGTGGTCACTACAGGTCATAGTCACCGCCCGTCCACCTCCCATCTGTCCTCTCTCTGACAGACCAGCTCCAGGTTCTGCTGCCAACTGGACCAGGGGCCGTGTTAGGGAACTGCCCCTCCTCAGAGATCCACCACCTGGCAGACCTAGAGACCTCGTCCTCTCTTCTACCCTGTCTAGACCTCTCCTTCTCTCTTCCCCTCCGTTTCTCCCTCTCTCTCTCCCACCCTGTCTAAATATGTTCACTCTTCCCATTTCTCTTCCCATTTCCTCATTTCTCCCTACCGCCTCGACTAAACTGCTCCTTCTGTCTTTCCCCTTTCTCCCTCTCCTTCCTGTCTTAATCCTGTCTTCTCCCTTCCCCTTGACTGCTCCCATCTTCTCCAATCTCTCTCTTCCGCCCTCTCCTTCTCGCCATCTTTCTCCAGTCCCGTCGACCTGTCTCCATCTTTCTTACTCTCCAGTGCTCACATTCTCTCTTCTATCTCGCCCGATGAATTTTCACGGTGTGCCAATGAGACGTTTCAGAGTGAAAAAGACCCTCGTTTTCATTCTCCCTGAGTGTCCCTGTGGCTCAGCCAGACTCTGTATGAGGACCCACGGACTGACTGCAGCTCTGGTAGCCAGCTTTATGTGGATTCCTCTCCAGTGATGCAACAAGAATTTCCAAAGCAAAACTCCCTGTTTCGCCCCCCTCACCCCACCCTTCCCTCCCCTTCCTCTCCCCCCACCTCCCCTCCATCCCTTCATGATATCATTCCGTCTTTTGTCTGTCCATCGGCATGTCCTTTTCTGTCTCACCTGTCTGTTCGGTCGTTCCCCTGCCCGCCTCGACGGAAGCTTTTACTGGTCTTTACCCTGCGCGCTCACTAACATTGATTTCGCTCTATTTCTGCTCTATGGCTGTAATCCTACACTCCAGCTACATACTCCAGCTCTTTATCTGTCTCTGGAGTATCAGACCCAACCCTAACCCTCCCCCCCCTTTCTTTCTCCCTCTCTCCCTACCCCTCTCGTGCTCCCTCTCTTTCTCTCTCTCTCTCCCATTCTCATTCTACCTCCCTTTCTCTCACTCCATCCATCCCTCCCTCCCTCCTCCACTCCCACATGCAGGCCGGCTGCCTGACGTCACTGGATATCCTCACACACACCTCAGACACACCCATACCATATTCACAGATGCACACAAACACACACATAGAAACACACACACACACGCGCGCACATACACACACACACACACACACACACACACATACAGCAGAAAACAGCAGCCAAAGCAGCAGAGCTCCATAGCTCGCGTCTGCCACATTGTTCTCTGGAGTGAAACCTGCTAACTCTGCATACAATGGCCCTGGCCATAATCTCTCTCTCGCTGCTCTTTGTTGCTCTGGCTATCTCTCTTTCTCTCTGTTCCACTCTCTCTCACACACAGAGATACAAACTTTGCTTGTCATGCTTTGAAATAAAGCATTACAAATCTGACTGTAGTTCAGAAACAGGAAAACAATTCTAGTGGATCTTTTCTTTCTGGGGAAAGGGTCAGTTTGTGTTCCACCTGGGGTTAGGGTGGTCCAAGTGTTGGGGTTAGTAAGTGTGTTGGGGTTAGTCATGGTGTTAGGGTTATGGTTAATCAAGGTGCTAGAATTAGTCAGGGTGTTAGAGTTAGTGATGGTTAGTCAGGGTGTTAGTTAGTCATGGTGTTAGAGTTAGTCATGGTTAGTCAGGATGTTCGAGTTACATTGAGTCATTTAGCAGACGCTAAATGACTTACAGTAAGTACAGGGACATTCCCCCCGAAGCAAGTAGGGTGAAGTGCCTTGCCCAAGGACACAACGTCATTTGGCATGGCCAGGAATCGAACCAGCGACCTTCTGATTACTAGCCCGATTCCCTAACCGCTCAGCCACCTGACTCCCATTTTGTCACACACCGTCATGGTTTTAGAGGTAGGCCAGGCTCCATTTGTAGGCATCACACTGGGTTGTAGCTTAAGGCCAGTGTTTGCATCATCACATATGCCAATTTGCTAATTAACAACAGACCTGGCATTTCAGTGTTTACAGCTTCACCTTCACACATGTGTGTGTGTAGGTGTGTGTGTGTGTATGTGTGTGTGGGAGTGTGTATAGTTGTTCACCGTTGGGGTGTGCATAGTTATATAAACCTACACACTTATCCAAACCTGTATACTTACATAAACCTATAAAAGGTTTTACCGAAATCCTTAAACATCAAAATCAGGATTCGGCTTTTCACACAAGTATGCATGAGAGTGTGTATTTGCATGTGTTCATGTGTGTGCCTGTGCGTGTTCCTCTGGTCTGAAGAATACAGAATCCTGTGACAATGCAGAGAAGGCTTAGCCAGAGGAAACACATTTGTGACCCACTCCCACTAAACAGGAAACAGCTCCCACACACACCGCACCCCACTCTGACTGGCTTACACAGTACAATCAAACATTTCACACACACAAACACACACACACACGTACACACACACATACAGTATATACTGTACAGTGTACTCATACACACACATAAAATATATACTGCACAGTATACACACACAAACACACATACAGTATACACTGTATAGTATACACACAAACACACACATCCACACACACCCATATATACAATACAGTTTACAAACAAATACACACGCATACGCATGGATAAGCGCAGCCACAGACATCCAACAAGCGAACTGTTGGATGTCTGTGTTTGCCATCACCTCTCTGTCACCTCTGCTCTGATACAACCACAGAGATGGAAATACTCCCTATCTCCACGGTAACGGAATGTTCTGTATGGCCAGCAGATAAGAGCCAGACCAAGAGCTGCCTCACACACTCGATATGTCCACACACACACAAAACACATGACGCACCCATGCACGCCAAACACACGACACACACATTCAGTACACACATATAATACACACGCCTTGTATCAGAGCTGGCTCCCGAGTGTGGATCACAGGACTGTACAGGGCTTCCGAAGACTATTTCAGCCTCAGACAATCGAGCTGCCTTGGATGAAGGGATTCTATGAGAGTCAGTGGAGTGCACTTACGACCTTGCGTGCACCCAAATCTCTATTTTGGTGCTAGTGTGTGTGTGTGTGTGTGTGTGTATGTGTGTGTATTGTTTACCTTGAGATGCTGGAGCTGCCTTCGGTCATCATCCAGCTGCCTCCTCTTGTTCTCAATCTCTGTCTGCTTCTTCCTCTTCTCCTGCACACACACACACACACACACACACACACACACACACACACACACACACACACACACACACACGGCTCTGATTATAAAGTTAGTGAGGAGTATGTTGCGTGTGCTGCTTGTGTGTGTGTTCTTTATGTGGGAACTAATGGTGTAGGATATGGGGTCTAAAAGGTCTAAGAGGCCTGAGAGCCATTTCAGCAGAGGGCTGACCGTTGAACAGGATGGAATGATGATGTTGTTTCTAAAACCTGCTAGCATTATATTGATTATGTGTGTGTGTGAGTGTGTGTGTGTGAGGTACTAGACTTACAGCGATTGCCTGAAGTTTCTCCTCCTGTGACACCTCAGCCATTCTGACAGAAGGAGAGAAAGGGAAAGATGCACAGGGATTCAGAGAGAGAAACACACACAAAGAGAGAGAGAGAACCAGAGAGAAAGAGAGAGAGACACAAAGAGAGAGAGAAAGAGCCAGAGAGAGAATATGCCTGAGTTGATTTTCAACAGATTCCCAGTAGCCACGCCCCTTTCCCTCAACCTGTCAGAGCGTGAATCATAGAGAGAGCCTGGAATCGTTGGCTGCTATGGCAACTGGCTGGGTGCATGGCAACAACACCTTGTGTTTCAAAGCTTGAGAAAAACGTGACATTATTTTGTTGTTGTTTGTATCCTCTGCCTGTTTGTTTAGTGGTCCAGAGTCTTCGAGCATGTTGCCCTGGCAATGACATATGGAGTGCTACAGTAAAACTATTTTACACTCATATTGGCACACACACCCAAAACACCCAACCACATTAGCATCACATGGATAGAGAGCCCTCACAGAACATCATCTGATCTTCCCCTCTTCTCTTCCCTTCTCACTCCCTTTCTTCATCTCATTGCGCTAGACCCCCAGCACTAAAGACTAACCCTACCCTCACCAGACCCCAGCTCTATAGACTAACCTTACCCTCACCAGACCCCAGCTCTATAGACTAACCTTACCCTCACCAGACCCCCAGCTCTATAGACTAACCTTACCCTCACCAGACCCCAGCTCTATAGACTAACCCTCCTCTCACCAGACCCCCAGCTCTATAGACTAACCCTACCCTCACCAGACCCCAGCTCTATAGACTAACCTTACCCTCATCAGACCCCCAAATCTATAGACTAACGCTCCTCTCACCAGACCCCCAGCTCTATAGACTAACCCTACCCTCACCAGACCCCAGCTCTATAGACTAACCCTAACCTCACCAGACCCCCAGCTATATAGACTAACCCTACCCTCACCAGACCCCAGCGCTATAGACTAACCCTAACCTCACAAGACCTCCAGCTGTCACTAACCCTAACCACACTAGACCCCCTAGACACTCAACAGCAGAAGTCAGACTAGAGCAGAGCTCGGCTTAGATAACGTCTGGGCTGATCAGATCAATGGAGGACAGCCATACAGGGCACACAGACAGACAAGTTAGAGAGAGCAGGCAGGCAGACAGACTAGCATGCAGGCAAAAAAACTAGCGATTTGACAGGCAGACAGACAAGAAAACAGGCAGACAGACATATTGCTGGAGCAGCATTTCCAGTAAGACATTAGTCGCTTGTGTTGAGTACATAGCCTTAAACGTGCTTCCTGTCTTCCTAATGGCCTCCACTCAACCAGTGCAGTCAAGCGCCCTGGGGATGGAATACACCACCTACCTGCCTATCTCTCTGGAGCCCCTGAACCCTGCACACATTCGCGTCTACCTGACATGTCACACATTTATCAAACCCCACCAGCTATAACCAGGACATGGATGTGGGGACCAGATTCTAGAACTCTAGGTCTAGAACTGTGGTCGTCAATCTAGGATTTTAGATCTGTATTTTGAGAACTGTGATGGTTCATCTAGGATTCTAGAACGGTGATTATTGATCCGTGATTCTAGAACAGTCGTTTTCGAACTGTGATGATTAATCTGTGATTCTGGATGTGTTCTCAGTGAGGCATGTGCAGGCTTAAGACTCGTGTCTAGGGGTGACACATCGTCAGATTAGACCAGGTCTGAAGACTGCTAATCTGGGATTATGTCAAACAGACACCCAATACCCTGGATTAGGAGACAACAGCATACGGACATCGGATACCAGCACACACACACTGCGGGAGGCCTTGTTAACACACACTGCTGGCGGCGCACACCTCTGACTGAGGACCGACCATCTATCATGAACCTAATGACCAGCCTGTGCACTTGAACGCAAGGGAAGAGGAAGCCAGTGCCGTATCCTTCTACTACACACATCTGGAGTGTCTCCCCCCTCCTCTGCCGTGCTCTCTCCTCCTCCCTCCTCTCCTCGTCTCCCTTCCGTCTCTTTCCTTCTCTCTCCTCTCCCCTCTCCCCTCCTTTCCCATCCTCTCTCCTCCTCTCCCCTCCTCCTCCTCTCAACTTCCTCCTGTTCCTTCCTTGGGGCCAGGAGGTCAGAGGGACAATAATACTCTTTCCTCCTGTGACCACGCACTCATGGTCTCTATCTCTACATACCACTCACACACACATTATCTTTCTCTGTCACTCGTTCAAGCACACACATCCACACACACACACACACACGTTGTCTTTCACTCCAAAAAATGCCCTCTCTCACACACACAGGCAACCACATTCTCTCTCTTTTTCTCAAACACACACACACACATTCTCTGTCTATCTCTCTCACACTGACATTCTCTCTCACTAGCAAACCCCTCACACTACCTCACTCTTTTCTCTCAAAAACTCCCTCCCTTAAACACACACACAGCTGTATCTGGCTAGAAGTGATAGTAAGTCTGCCATGCTAAACAATCTTGGGCCAAAACAAACCCAAAGAGGTTGTGAAGTGGAAGCTTGAGACTCCTGGAGAGGAAACCCAGATATGAGACCAACCAGAGAGGGATGCATAATACTCCATTACACCCCTTACACTGGAGAGAAAGGGAAGCGAAACACTCCGAAACACCCCAACACACAGGAGAGAAAGGGAAGCGAAACACTCCGCAACACCCCAACACACTGGAGAGAAAGGGAAGCAAAACACTCCGAAACACCCCAACACACTGGAGAGAAAGGGAAGCGAAACACTCCGAAACACACTGCGTCGAGCGGGACACAAATCCAGGGAAACCGAAGAGGAATCCCATTGAGAGACATGAGGAGGGCACTGGGAGGGGCCTGGGAATGGTGTGTGTGTGCGTGTGACATCACACACACGTCCATCACTTATGTCACATGTTTGAGTGAGCTCACCGTCATGATTCGTGTCTCGTGTGTGTGTACATGTGTGACTTTCCTGACAGAGCTAGAAAGAGTCTGCAGGACCATCAGGGAAGGACATTCAATTCTGACAAAGAACAAACTCAAACAGGTGTGTGTGTGTGTGCGTGTGCGTGTGTGTGTGTGTGTGCGTGTTTTGTTCAATCAATGAAGGACGTCAGCTTGAACAAGAAGCAGAGTGATGTGTCAGCAGAGAGGAAACAGTCCCCCGAACAGAACCTTCTGTCTCCAGGCTTTCCATTGTGCACACATGCTAACAGCATTAGCATGCTAAGAGCATTAGCATGGGTAGGGATAATGGCATTAGCCTGCTAATAGCATTAGGTTGGGCAGGGTTAATAGATTTAGCATGCTAACAGCATTAGCATGGGCAGTGTTAATAACCTGGTAGCAGTTTACGCATTACCACTGCTGTTTCTCAGAAAACAGACGCTCTTTCTCGTTCTCTTTCTGGTCAGAGGAACAGGAAATGTAGCTCAACACTTTAACCTGGCTTTACAGTCTCTATTACACATGCTACAAGAACTTAATTAGGCCCAGTTGGTATTCCTGGTATTCCCTCATACTATGAATTGCATAATCAGATGCTGATGTTATAACAACAGTCCTAATCCCTGGTATCGGTAACTATCCTTTGATACAGTACTTCTGCATATGTGTGTAGGAGATAACAAGAATGTGTGTGTGAAAGAGATAGATAGAAAGATGGTGAGAGAGAGAGAGAGAGAGAGAGAGAGAGAGAGAGAGAGAGAGAGAGAGAGAGAGAGAGAGAGACAATATGTGAGTGTGTGTGGCATTCTAGCCTGGGGACTGGGTTCTGGGTTAGGTTGGTTTCACAATGAACACATAGAGAGATTGAGTCCTCTTTAACTAGTTATCAATAGTGCTTTAGATATGATCCATCTACCACCCAACTGCTGACTATCATATGAGTATGTGTGGTGAGCGTGGTGAGCGTGTGTGTATCCGTGTGTATGTGTGTGTATGAGCTCTGGTCTTTGTGTTGTCATCTGAGATTAAAAGGATTTAGAGGCTAAAAATGACAGTTTATCAGAAAACAACAGAAAATTGACTGGGGAAAAAACACGCAAATCCGTTCTTTCTTTCTGTCTGTCTTATATAGTGTGAGAGAGGAAAGAAAGGGGAGTAAGAGAAAAGCAAAGGGAAGGGAGAGAAAGTGAATTACAGTGAGGAGGAAGAGAATTAGAGGAAAGACATGAGAAGGATGAAAGAGAGAGAGAGATAGTAGAAGAAGGTTATAACATGAACCGTTTCCGTGGAGACAGAGACCTGGGTCATGGCAGCCAGCTGTCGATTTGTGTGCAGAAATGAAGTTAACTCTCCCTTTTCTTCCTTCTCTCTCTCTATCTCTCTGCTTTTCCCTCTCTACCACATTCCCCCATCTGTATGATTGCCTAAGCCCTATACTAACCAACCATCATCATGCCTTGATAGATGTATTATTTTTTAATAACAATGATCATTATAATAAGTGTCACTACATGGAAGAGCTACACTCTAGTATGTCCTTCATCTGTGGTAGAGAGAGGGTAGGGGGAGAGAGTGGGAGAGAGGGAAAGAGATAGAGAAAGGAGGGGGAAGAGAGAGGGAGGGATGTGGTTAGAGAGAAGGATAACGAGGTGAGGGATGGAGGTAGGGAGGAAGAAGGGGGAGAAATTGAGTGTGAGAGAGATCGAGAAAGAGGAATTGTGTGAGCAAGAGAGAGAGAGCCACAGCAGCCCTCTACTCATCCCCAGTGAGGGTGTCTGACGATGGCTGGTCACACCAGAGTTATCTCTTCTGTCTGTCTGACACTACCCATATCTGGAGGCCGGATATAGATCCCCAGCCTCGCCTGGCGGTCCCAACCCCCTGCCCAGTGCACAGCCCGACCCTCACCCTACAGCCCGGGGGCTGGGGAACTGGGACTTCAACACCGGATGCATATAGAGTCTAGACAGGCCATCAAACCAATCAGTAAACATGTCTAAAGATTAAAAGTGTTAATGTGTAGATAATGTCAATTATATGCCGGCTCAGCAATAGCTGTTCTGTGGTGGATATACAGGCTAGATGGATCTATCAAATATTCCAGTTGATATTCATGTCCCAGACATAATCTGAAAGTCAGAATAGAATGATTTGTTATTGACGTTTCTTAAATGCTTTTTTTTTTTTAAGCAACCGACCAGTTCCGAATCTTCTTGTCTTAGGATGGATCTACTTTGATGTCTCTGTCTGTCTGGGTCTCCATGAAATCCATCAAAAAGTTGGGTGCGGTGTGCTCAGATGCACGTCTCCTATTGTTGGTCGGCAAACCTGGGCCAAGTCAACAAAGATGTTGTCCTTCGTCTCTTCCCTTCCCTGGACACCCATGAGACTCACAGGAACTCAGTGAACATACAATGGAGACCTTCGAGAATAAAGACCAAACAAATAGGCTTCCGCAAGTTTGCAAAATATCGTTATTGTTACAAAGATTGAAAGAAAAATCTGAGACGTTGGGGGTCTTGGCCTTGATTTACGAAGGTGTGGGAAGATGCGTGAGAAGCGACTGCGAGTTTTTGTGCCGAATAAAGCTGAATAAATGTATTCTCCCTGGACTACTGAACCCAGACTACTAAAATGCTGCAGCAAGAGCAGTCTAGAGTGAAAATTCCAGACAAGAGTGTGTAATATCCATGGTTATCAGCTCAAGCGCGCCATGTTGAAACGAACCCCGCACACCACAACACAGCATTGAAATCCTCTCGCACTCAATCGCATTCAAACGGGGGAAAAAAAAGAAAAAGCAAAACACACCGCCAGCATCTCTTCTCTGGCTATGTCTGGTTTGTGGCGCCACTGGTAATGCCCGCCGAAGCAAAAACCCAGACAGCCCTTCACCCCTAAACACTCGCCTGGCGAACAGATCAATATACATGATGGATCAACCCTGTGTTTGCGTAAACATGTCGCGGTGTTGCACCTGTCCACTTGACAGAATAGCGTTTGCCTACCTGAATAACCTGCACGGGGACGGCCAACAAATAGCACAATCAACGCTGAATCATTCTTATCACATTACGAGCTATTGCCACCATTTAAAATGAATAAAAACATCTGTTTGGGTGATTTTGGTATCACGAGGTAATAAACATGTTTTCCCCCCCAAATTAAAAAAAGATGCGTCGCCATTATAGCGGGTTTCATGCAATGTTATTGTAAACAACAGGTTCACAATGTAGTCACTTCATTTGACTGTCGCACGGGAAAGGCTTCATTATCTCGATGGCTTCGCCCGGGCCCGAGTCATCTCCTCTCCATCCCTCCGCAGCGCCGGGGGAGGCTTGCTTGAACCTTTTTTTCCATACAGCTTCATTTCTATGTCAACACTAGACAGTTTTATGAAATCAGCTCGAGTACCCTGCTGCAGCTCTACATACATTGACTACGAGTTCATTTAAAACAGTACTTACTCAGTCGAAGATCGTTGTCACCTCGGGCGTCAGTTCTTTCCACTCAGAATATCAGCAGTTCACGGTTTGTATGCTCTGTCCTCGCAGACTACCCTATAATGTGGCGTGTTTGTTTATTCTCGTCGTCGGTCCTCAGTAAGCTCAGCCACCTTCCCTCCTCTTCTCTGTCCTCCACTTCTCTACTCCTCTCCTGGCTGCCACCCCGTTCCTTGGCTACTGAGCTGCCGATAACGCGGATTGCGGGGAGCTCGTGCGCTCGACCCGTCAGAGGACCATTGGCGTGAATGTGCGTCCGGCAAAGCGCGTACTTTGCTTGGATTGGTTAAATCGCCGCGGTTTGGGTCTGATTGCCGCGATGCGCTCTGAGGTCTCGCCCCAATGGCCTACAGTTTGAAATGCGAAAGGACGACCTCTGGCTCACTATTGCACCGCTATAGTAGACTTATAATGCGTGTGTGTTAGGGTGAGTGTAGGAGAGAGAGAGGAATGGAGAGAGAGGGAAAGGGATAGGCTACGCCTTCCTATAGAAGAAAAAGGGGGCCCCGCTAGCGTTGACAGATATGCTTCCTCCCACATATTGTGGGCCTCTGCTAAAACGTATGACGTGATCAGCTCATACCTGAGTCTGTGGTGGGATAATAATAAGACGGCGGGGCCACTAATGTATTGAAATAACAGGCAAATCACAGCGTATTTCTGGGTGCTTGCAGAATTGGTGGGCTGGTTGCTCGTGCTCTCCACCTAGTGTTTGTTTGTGGTATTTCTTCCTGTCTGCACCAAAATGTCTAGCATCCTCATGGGTTCAATCTCGCGACAATAAAAAAGACGTTAAATGATTGATCAGCATATTCTGTGTACAGCCATTCTCTGTGGGAATCTACATTGTTAATTTTTTGCAGTATCAAAATCTTTATCGCAATCCCCGTAATATGGGTATTCCCGTAATATGGGTATTGGGTTGATAGGAGGGTGGTTGCCATTGTTATTTGGTTCCTTGTCGTTTTATTATTGTCATGCTGCACCTTTCTCCTTTTCCCACTAGAGGGCGTGTGTACTCCATTCTTCATTGCAGCTGGCTCAATGAAGATACATGCACATTTTATGAAATTGGAAACTCGGTTCATGGAATTGGTGGTATTTGTCCATGTGTTGAGTCGGCAATGAATCATGGGCAGGCATTTGTTCAGAAGATGCCCACTGATGTCTTCTATATATTGTTTATGTATATAATATAGTAGTACTCTGTATTTGGTAAAGTTGTAGTGGCAGGGTTGACGTCTCTCCAAAGTAGGAGTGGAGAGGAGAGCAGTCTCACAATAGAGATGTTTTCAGGCTTCACCTTGGAAACCGACAGTCTCCTAAATTGGAAGCGTGTAACAACCGTTGCTAGAGAAGAGCAGGGGCAGAGCTAGGACTCGGTGGAAAGTGGTCTAAGACTGAACCAGGCTAGTATTATGCTACTACCAACCAGGCTAGGATTGGATTTGGACTGGGTTAGAACCAGACTGGCTGTTCTTGAACCAGGCTAAGACTGTTCCAGGACCCAGCTAGACCACATGGGCTAGTAGCCTACTGGGCTAGGTGGGATATAAGGGAGATGAGAACTGATCTTCCTGTGTAAAGAATGTTAGGAGGCTGGACGAGGGGAGTGCATGGGGTTGCTAGGGGGCTGTAAGGAGGGGAACAGACTGGGCGGGGGAGGGAGGGGGGCATCTGAATATAGAAGTTGGAGAGAATGAAAGGAGCTTATCTCTAAGACTTCAGTCTCTAAGTCTTCAGTCTCTTACTCTCTCTCTCTCTCTCTCTCTCTCTCTCTCTCTCTCTCTCTCTCTCTCTCTCTCTCTCTCTCTGTGTGTTGCAAACCCACTCACACATCCCCACGTGCATTTGCACAAGTACACATGCATCCAAACACACTGCCAAGTGGATGGGGGCTCTGCACGTCTTCTGCCTCTTATGACTCACTGGGGCACACACGCTCACAAACACTATCTCTCCCTCTCGCACACACACACACGCACACACACACACACTCACTCACACACACGCGCGCACACAACACACACACACACCTACATACACACCCATACACCACACACACACACTCTCTCTCTCTCTCTCTCTCTCTCTCCTCTCTCTCTCTCTCTCTCTCTCTCTCTCTCTCTCTCTCTCTCTCTCTCTCTCTCTCTCTCTCTCTCTCTCTCTCACTTTAACACACACTCATACACACACACATGCATACACTCTTTTCTTCTGTCTTATACAAAGACACAAATGACAAATAATGATGAACAAAACAGCCTTCCTGCGTGTCTGTCATGACATCATCATAACCATGGCTGACAGATGAGGGTCACTGCTGTTTCTGTCTGAGGAGAGAAATACTGGTCCGACTGTAGTTTCCAGTATACTTTTATACCTACCAAGGAGCTACTCATTACCTCTGCGTGTGTGGGCATGTGTGTTCAAGTGGGTATGTGTCAGTGTTTGAACATGGTGCCCGAGTGTGTGTATGCGTTCCCATATATGTTTGGGTGCGTGTACATGGTGTGTGGGTGTGTGGGTGTGTGTGTGTATGTGTGTGTGTGTGATAGACCTACTTGCAGCTCATTCTGCCTGTGGCCCAGCTCAGCAGCGTTATCTCAGGAACACTGAATAAACATGAGCGGTGTGTTGTCACTGAGCAAGAGTTGGTACCGTCCTGCATGTCTTCATCTGAACCAGCAGTCTGGAAACGTGTGGCCCTACTAGGTTACTGCTCCCACAGTGATGTCAAACACAAACCCATCTTTTATTTTGATTTGGACTCGATTGATGGCTCTCTCTCTTTCTCTCTCTCTCTCTCTCTCTCTCTCTCTCTCTCTCTCTCTCTCTCTCTCTCTCTCTCTCTCTCTCTCTCTCCCTCTCTCTCTCTCTCTCTCTCTCTCTCTCTCTCTCTCTCTCTCTCTCTCTCTCTCTCTCTCCCTCTCTGTCTCCCCCCATTTCTCTCCCTCCCCTCTCTCTTTCTCTCTCTCTATTTGTCTCTCTCTCTCTGTCTCCCCCCCCTCTCTCACTCTCTCTAAAACTCCCTCTCTCTCTCTCTGCCCCCCCCTCTCTCTATTTGTCTCTCTCACTGTGTCTCTTCCTCTTTCATACACACACCTACACACACCTACACAAACACACATACACGTACAGTTGCTATGGAGCCATAATGAAGGTGGTGTCATGGCAGCTTGTCTGTGTCTGCAGACCGTCACATTATGAAGCAGCATCATTCGAGAAACACCTACCATCACCAGCTCTCTCTCGCTCTCCTTCCTCCTATCTCTCCTCCCTCTCTCTCAAGCCCTCCCTCCTCCCTCCTCCCTCCCTCCCTCCCTCCCTCCCTCCCTCCCTCCCTCCCTCCCTCCCTCCCTCCCTCCCTCCCTCCCTCCCTCTTTCTCTCCCCCCTCCTCCTCTCTCTCTTTCTCCTCCCCATCTCTCTCTCTCCCCTTCTCTCTTGTTCATCTCTCGTCACCATCGCCCCCTCATCTCTCCCTCTCTGTTTGTACTTGATCCAGGCAATTGGTAGATGAGTTCATTTGTTTGTTTCGGTGGTGTTATTCTGTGAATTTATGTTGTGTTGATTTATCTCAAGGCATTCGTTCCTGCTCCTCTCAGAGTGGTGCTATTTCTGTCTCCAGCTACCTATCACGATCACTCAGTGAGACGAGCTCCACCCCTTCAGAGATGAGGTGACACATCTGATTCCTCCCTCCCTCTTTCTTTCTTTCTTTCTTTCTTTTCCCCCCATTTCCCCCCTTATTCCCAAGACTAAATCAGTCCAAATCAGATGCTGAGCCAGAGACAGATCCCTACTAGTGCTGCTGTGGGACTGGCAGAGGAAGTTGAGTTAGTCAGGATAGAGGAAGGTTCAGTCATGTTTTAGCCCCAGATCCAGCTTCTGGGCCCAGAGCTGGTTCTGCGTCGTGAAGAGAACTGGGGCTCTAATTGCTCGTTAGGATGGAGTCTTCAAAGTGGGTGATTAAGCGTGGATTAAACGGCGACAGTTTTTACATTTCACACTGGATTATTGACAGATTTAGCGGAGATTTAGTTTGTGTATGTCAAGGACGTGTGGGCGCACGTTCCTCTGCATCTCAGTGGTGAGACGATGGTGTGAAAGTCGTCAGCATGATTGTGTGCACATGCGCGTGTGCGTCCGCAAATGTATGTGTGCTTGTGTGTGTGTGTGTGTGTGTGTGTAATAGAGAGAGCCAGGGTTCTACCTGAAAGTCAAAAAATGCTTATGGATGAACAGTGGCACACATGGCACACACATGTGGAGAGCACCTGTACACACACACACACACACACACACACACACACACACACACACACACACACATGCACACACACACACAAGCACACACCCACACCCACGGACCGTCCCAGACATGCTTAGTGTGGTCTGATAACTGTGTCAGTGTGTTAGTGCTCTCTAGCAGGCCTGCGGGGTATTTAGACATGTACAGTTCTACTCATGCATGTAGGAGCACATTCACATGAACCCAGTGAGGCTGAAACAGCACTCCAGCGCTCCACATGTACACATGCAGTGGTAGGAAGCTGCAGGATGTAGGGAGATCTGTGTGTCGGTGTGTGTCACTGAGTGTGTGAGTGTGGGTGTGCCAGTGTGTGTAAACTGTATGTGTTTGTGTGTGTGTGTGTTTGTGAAAGGTCTCTGTTTGTAAGTCGACATGAATGCATGTGCGGTGTGTGTGTGTGTGTGTGTGGAGGGGGTAGATCTCAGTTTCACGTTCATGCATATGTGGGGTATATGCATTCATATGGATGGTGTATGTCCGTGCTGTGGGATCCCATGTGTTTGTGCGTGTGTGGGCGTGAGATGAGAGGGAGTATCAAACCCAGCCGCTGACAGCTCAGGACCTTAACGGTCCTTAGTTTTCTTCTGCAAGACTGAATCACTCCTGAGAAGGTCAACAGCATCCTCTGGATAGATGTGCTACACTAGAGCACACACACATCCAAACGCATACACACACACATACACCCACACACACACACTCACAGACACATACGCAAAAAAATACTTTGTCACACAGGGACACACACATCGTGTGTCTACTTGCCTGTAGAGAAGGCCTAGTTTCTATGCTTCCCCCCAGTCTTCACATGATCTCCACACCAGTGTGTCTATCCATCAGGAAGAGGAAGCCTTTGAAAGACTCTCTTTCTCTGTCTCTGTCTCTGTCTCCCTCTCTCTCTCTCTCTCTCTCTCTCTCTCTCACTCTCTCTCTCGCTCACTCTCCTTACCTCAGTCAAGAAATCTACATTTCTATCACTCCATACACTCAAACTAATTCCAACAAAGGTGAAAATGCCCCTGAAAACCAGATCAAAAACAGCAGAAGTGTGAGAACCTGAGATGGAGAAGGAGAAGGGTGAGAATTACAGCACATTAGAAAACCAGAGTGAGAAATAGCGCGCGAGAGAGCGAGCGAACAAGAGACAAAGGAGAGAGAAACGGAGAGAGAGAGAGATTGAGAGGGCTAGAGAGGAAGAGCACTGGAGAGCACGATGAAGGGGAAAGTGAGAAAAAGAGCAAGAGTGTGGGCGAGGGGTGGAGAGAAAGTACGAGCGTGGTGTGGAACGTGTGTGTGAGCGAGAGACGCCGAGAGAAAGAGAAGAGTGCGAGAAATAGAAGACTTCAGAAAATCCCAAAGAAAGAGAGACAGAGACAGTGCGAGAGAAGGAAAGAGAGCATAAGGACCACGAGGAGACGGAGCGAAACAGAGGAGGAGAAGGGGCAACGAGAGAAGAGACAGACCGAGAGAAAGGAGAGAGGAAAGACTGAGAGAAAGGAGAGAGCGAGAACGAGGGAAAGGAGAGAGGGACAGAAAGAGGAGACAGAGAGAGAGAGCGTTCTTGCCTGTTGTCTCTGTTGAGGCTGAGTTACAGGCTGACTATCCTTGGGATTCAACACACCATCTGCACTCGCACTGTCCATACCTTCATCTGACAGACCAATGCTATAGAGAAGTGCACACACACACGCACACTTTTATTTCAAACAGACGCACGCTCTCATTTAAAACACAGACTTTCCTTTAGAAGACACACACACGTTTGAAACACACTCACACGTTGAATTGAAACACACACACATATCATTGTATAGTGAACCCAAATACAAACGCTTCCTTCCCAAGACAAGGCTGGAAGCGTCTGTGTGAGTCATAAGGGACCCAGAATACATTGTAGACGTGTGCAGTGTGTGTTTGTACAGTAGGAGTGTGTTTATATTGTGTGCTTGAGCAGTATATGTGTGTGTTTTCACCGTATGTATGTTTGTGTGTTTGTGTGAACCCTAACCCTGCTCCACCAAAACTCATTAACAGGCAGGCTTAGTTACAACAACATGCTTTTGACAGTCCCTTTAAAAACACTTGTTTCTTTATTTAATAATATGATGTCACTTGTTACACGTATGACCACAGTTAAAAAAAGAACTAAAATCAAACAGCAGCCCATATAAAAAGAGAACCATCGAGTCATTTCATAATATTAGTCTCAAGTCTTTTCTATAGTCACGATACAAAAGAAGCCAAAGGATGGTCAGCACGTGGAATGCAGCATTTCTGTCTGTTAAAGGTTAGGCTGCTGAGCCGTACCAGCACACTAATGAGCCCCCCCCCCCCACCCCCCACCCCCCCCCCACCCCCCCGACACACACATGCAGCACACACAGACAAGCAACAGCATCAATACACTCCGTACCAGAGGAAGAAATCCACCACAAAACTAAACTCGTTCTCAAACTAGGGAACAACAACCCACCCCCAACAAAGTCTTGACAGCAAGGTCCGCGTTTGCGTTTTGACACTCCAACACGACAGAGAGCTGAGCGTGAGGGTCCTTACAGGTACGGATTCCGGCTGTAAAAAACCCCAACAAAAACAAAACGATAAACCCGATGTTCTGAGATGTCATTATTGCAAGTGGTTTTGCGCGAAAAAAAACGAAACCAGGGGCAGTTTTCTTGTTTTTTGACAGCTGCACGTGAACGTTCCCTCTGTGAGGCCTCCTGCTGAGCTCTCCTGGAGCTGCGGGGTTCTCCGTGATGGTCCTGGGTGGAGAGCAGGATGAGGAGAAGGTTGCATCAGGGTTTGGTGAACCCCACCGTCAGCCCCTCTGTGCAGGTTCTGTCTGGCAGGTCTCCTCTCAGGCCGGTTCTGTCTGGCCTCGAGTCTAACCCCCTCACCCCCTCACCCCCTCCCAATGCCCCCACCCCCTCCCTGCCCCATCCTCCGGTGTTTACAACGGTAATCCACTCAAAGACGGTCACGCAAAGCCACCCGCTGTGCCCCCCCCCCCCCCCCCCACACTCCTTCTTCGTCCTTTAGAAGTTGTGATCTCCCACACTCACACGCACCCACACACACTACAAAGTTTTGCGGCGTGCTTATGGCGTGTTCCTGGCGTGTTCCTGGCATGTTCCTGGCGTGTTCCGAGAGCTCCAGCGTTCTGCCTCCTCAGTCAGAGGAGCTGAGAGTTGAGGCTCCGGAGCCAAAGAGCTCCTGGTACCTCCACTGGTCCCCCGACCCTCCTCGATGACCCAATCTCCCATTCAGGACAGCCTGTCAGCCCCCCTCAGTCAGTCCTGGAGGCCCAGTGTCTGTGGTGGAGGGAAAGGGAACCCACGACGATCTGGGAGTTGTTCCCATCGCGCCCTCCCTCCGTCCTCTGTCACACTCCTGCTTTCATCTCAGTTTTCGCAGCTCCCAGACGCAGAGGAGGAGGTGCCGAGCCCAAGTGCTCGAGTCGTTTGTTTCTCCCTCAACTCCCCCTTTTTTTAATCTCTCCCTCTTTCTCTCATTTCCCCTTTTTAAATCCTCTTCCCTTCCCTTCTTCTTTTCCTTCCCAGTTCAGTTGTCGTCAGGTCCACTGAGGTGCAGAAAAAGGCCACAGTAGAAGGGAAATTGGAGAGGTGGTGTTGTGTGCATGTGTGTGTGTTGTGTGTGTGTGTGGTGTGTGTGTGTCTGCGTGTGCGTGTGGGAGCAGAGACACATCCCAGGGACCTCTGTCTCCTGTCCGTATAAACATCTCTACAGTATGTACACCTTCTATCACTACCTGGTTCCTCTCACTCTCATCCAACTCCCCCGGATGGCCAACTGTGCACTTGCATCTCCACCTCTCATGGCAATGTACAATCCCCTCCCTCCCCCGACACTATACATAACAAAAATGGCTGCCCGACTGGTGACCATTTAGTATCCCCACTGTTAGAAACTCTTCTCATTCAACTGGTTTTGCGCTGCCTCCCAAGGGTGTCTATGTCCGTGTTTCGGTCTGGTTTTGTCTTATCTGGCGGTTCATGAGGATGATGTGCCGTGGTCGTCGTGTTTACAACCTCCGCTCGCTCTGCATGGTCTTGTAGTAGTGTTCCTGCTCGGCGTGGCTGTGGACGGAGGCAGGGGGCCGGCGGGGGAGGGTTGAGGCGCGGGAGAGGCCGTGGGAGTGACTGTCCAACAGGAGGTCTGGGTGGGGCGGCGGAGGGAGGGGGGAAGGGTGGGGCGGGGGAGGGAGGGGGGAGGAGGAGATGTGGTGGAGAGAGGGCGGCAACGGGGAGGACGGGTGAGGCGGCGGGGGGAGCGGGGCGTGGTCGCCCTCGCCGGGCGAGGAAGAGGAGCCGAGGGAGTCGGTCTTGACGGACGACAGGGTCCGGTATTCCCGGTATTCTCGGCTGATGTTGTCCTGCCGCTGCAGTGCCCCCCTCTGGTGGTCCTGGGCGTCGCCGCTCATCATGCTCCCGCTCACCGTGTTCCGCCACTCCCAGGGCTTCCCGTTACTGGCCGACACGCGCACCACCGGGTGGTGGGGGGCATGGGCGTCAATCGTGACAATGCTGCCGCTCCCGGTAACGCTGCCGCTAATGCTGCCAGGGTTGCTGCCACTGCAGCTGTCGCGGTCGGAGGGGATCCGGTAATACGGAGATTCCGACCCGTTCGAGGACCCGCCCCCACAGGAAGAGGCAGTCTCCGAAGTCTTGGCCGAGGACGCGATTGGTCCGTGGCCGGACTGCTTGGACATGGCGATCACCTGCGGGAGGAAGCAACAACCAATCAGGTCTCTGTTTCTCCTGGAACGAAGCAAACGGGAGCGAAACACGTCCGGGTGTTTACCTGCATCACTCGAGGCTGATTGGGCAGCTGACTCGGGAGTGTGGTCGGCACCCGTGGGGTCGTCACGGCGATGGGCCCCTCTCTGGGCCCTCCCTCCCGGGGCCCTCCCCCCTCGGTGAGCGACAGCCACTTCGCTCTGGTCTTAGCGCTCTTCGGAGAGACCGGCGGGGGGCGGGACGCCTCTTCGGGGATGTGGACGAGGGGAGGGGCCACCACCACCCTGGTCCCGCCCACCGTCGGTGTGGCGACCGCCTGGCCCCGGCTGGCTTGGATGGTGGGGTAGAGGGATGTGGGCATGCCCTGCTCCCCCTCCACCCCGCCCCCCGCCCCCTCCTGGCCCCCCTCCCCGGCCCCGCCCCCCTCCGACCCCCCCTCATCCTCGTCGTCCTGGTCCCTCAGGCTCTGGCTGCGCAGCTCCAGCGAGCGCTGCTTCCACTCCGACACCAGCTGGCGGGACCTCTGGGGGTCGAACGGGACGTGGAAGGTCATGTGACGCTGGGTGGCCGGCTCCTCCGAGGGGGAGGCAGGGCTGTTGCCGTTGGCCACCCGGGGCAGGGTGTTGCTGAACGTCACCATGGTCTCCTTTCCCATGGGGCCGCGGGGCGCCAGCAGCTCCACGTCGGCGCTGGCGCGCTTCAGGGACGCCAGGGATGCCTTCTCCCGCCGCGCCTTGCTGCGGCCCCCCGAGCCACCCAGCGCCGCGCCCAGCTCCTCGCGGCTCTCGGACGAGCGGCCGTTCTTCCTGTAGAGGGAGTCGTGGCTGCGCTGGGTCAGCAGGCGCAGCGGGTCCTTCGGCTGGCTGGACGACGCCCGCGACGGCTGGGAGGGGCAGTCCTCCTCCGACGCCTTGAAGTTCCCCACCGCGTACAGAGCCTGGGGGGGGGTGAGAGAGAAGGAAGAGGAGGGAGGGAGGGAGGGAGGGAGGAAAAGAGGGAGGAGAAGAAGGGGGAGTAAGAAGAAGGGAGTGTAATTTTTGAGGAGACAGGGAGGATGAGATGTTGATGGGGAGAGAAGGGCAACCCATTATATTACAGAACCCAGCAGACCACGAAAGTTTACGTTTCAAAATCCCCAGAGAGGAAAAACACAGTGGGCTTCCTGTATCAGTCTGAGGTGAATTCCTTTCTGTCAGCTTTCTCTCTAAGAACCTTTCTAATCTAATGAGCGAAGAAAACGTTCTTCCCGCCCAAAAAAGGGAGGTGAAAAAGACAAAGAGGGGGAGGGGGAGCCGTGCGAAACTGCAGAGACAGGTTTTCCCCCCCAAAAAAATCTAAATTCATCAACGGAAAGCTTAGGGTATTATTCATTCATTCTCTTACTGTAATAGAAAAAGTTATAAATAGCATGTTCCCTAAAAGCTCATGTAAAGAGGGGCTCTGTCGTGGCTCTCAGAGGACTGAGGGATTCGAGGAGGACGAGAGCAGAGGGGGCGTTACGTAACGAAAGACAGCTCGTCTGTTTTGTCGCAGCGACACAATATGCGATTAAAATCAATTGACACCGTGTCAAACGAACGCACACCGACAGTGCGCTAACACGCCCACAGACATGAACAGTACACACACATACATACTGTATACTAGCACACGCGCACATCCTGTACTAACACACACCTACACAAACAACACACGGCAACGTGTCACACACTCGAAAACGCAGACGCACGCATACACGCGTACAAACAGGTAAACATGAACGACACCCACACGACATAAACACACTTACCAGATAGACTCCGATGCCTGCTCCTATGACGTAGCCCATGTATACGTCTATAGGGTGACTGCGGTGCTGGGTGATCTGGGTGAGGCCAGACAGAGCGGCAGCCATACAGAAGCCAAACACCAGCAACGGCTTCAACAGCTTAGTGCTGCCACTGATACTGGCATTGAAGTACATCTGCAGACACACACACGCGCAGATACACACACACACACACAGACACAGACACACACACCCACGGTCTGCAGTTAGAACACACAATCCAACAGATGGGAAACTGGAATACAGGAGAAAAGATGAGACAGCTATGGAGATGACTTGAGTTCGAATGAGTCTGCATCCTGAGAGACCCAACAGAGGGGTTGACAGGAAGCAGAGAGGGTTTAGATGGGCGACGAGAGTGGGACACCACCACATTCTCTTTGTCTGTTTGAGGGGAGAGGCCCGAGGGCACTTCCAGGTTTGTGGACAACCAAGTCATCACAGTAAAGGCCATTTTGATTTCATGAGATTGGCGGGACATGCTGCAGAAGGAACTGAATACATGAAACTCGTCTCTCAAACAAAACGTGAATGATTGTCTAAACATTTCACCACAGCATTTGTTCATAATGTCTTGACAGTAACCCAATGAAATGTGACTGTACATACTTATACTGTATGCATTTCTAGACATATTCAAGTGATTGTCGGATTGGCTGCCAAGACTATCCCCGTAGTGCATCATTTAGCCTCCTCTGGTGCCTTGTCTGTCTGTTTGCTTCTGCGTCACAAAGAATCATGGGTAGTCGGCTCAATTTGATCAAACACTGTTATACTCCAGCCTATAGCTGTTATACTGTAGCTTACAGTGTCATTCTCCAGCCTATAGCTGTTATACTCTAGTTTATAGCTGTTATACTCTAGTATATAGCTGTTATACTCTAGTATATAGCTGTTATACTGTAGCCTACAGTGTAATTCTCCAGCCTATAGCTGTTATACTCTAGCCTATAGTTGCCTATAATGGGGAGTGTCAGTATGCGTACAGAATGCGTGTGACACTTGGAGGACAGCGTCATCTAGCTCTAACAACGAGAAGACCAGCTCCTCTCCTCCTCAACTCATCTTCCTGTCCTCTCCATTTACCTCATCCTTCTCTGCTTCCCCTTTTCTCCTCCCCCCCCCCCCCCCCCCACCCTCCCCCCCACACCTCATCCTTTCCCTTTTCGCCTCTGACTTTCCCTCTGCCCCCTCCCTCCTCTCCTCCTCCCACCCTTCTCTCCCCTTGGTAAAGCATCTTAATGAGCACTGGGCTTAGTGAGGCGTCAGTGATGCGTCCCGCCTCTAGCTTGCCTAGCGTAGTCCAGCCAGGCATAGCTGTGCTTCACAGGATTGACCACCAAGGCTGGTTGGATGAGGAGAACAGTCAATAAAATACTTCAGTCTGTTATTCTAATGAGGGGGACGAGCCCTCTGACTGGCTACTGGCTCACTAGCTAACAGCTAACTAGCCACCAGCTAACTAGCTACCAGATATCTAGCTACCAGCTAACTAGCTACCAGCTAACTAAAGGTAACCATCTCCAAACTAAGTAGGTACCAGTTCACTAGCTCCTTAACTGGCTGCACGCTAACTAGCATCCAGATAAGCAGTATTATGACCGTGTCGCCAGGGAAATGGTGAGAACTCAACACAAATAAAACACAACTGTAAACACACAAGCAAGACACAGGAAGTTCTTACGGAAATATACACAGCAGCGAAGCCAGAGAGTGTTGCATGCTGGGATGGGAACGTTTTCCTGGTGGGAGATAGAGAGTGGAAGAAAGAGAAAGAGAAGGGGGAAAAAAAAGGTTTGACTTTAGCTTTGAAGTTAGAGAACCAACACAGAGACTTAGCTTGTGAACTCTGTGAAAGTCTGTTCCCAGAAGTTATGAAGTAAAGTCACACGTCTTCTCTCATAAATAGTTTAATTTGGTCTCAGTTGTTTATGTTCTACAGTCTAATGGTGATCTGTCTGTGTATCTGTGAAAGTCAAGGAGAGTACGAATGTCCTTGAAGTGAATATTAATGAGCACAAGGAGATCAGATAAAAGCAGTAGAGCTGTGTGTGCGCGTGTGTGTGAATGCATGCGTGCATGTGTATTTGTGCGTGTGCATGCTTGCGTCTGTATTTGTGCGAGTGTGTGTGCAAGTGTGCGTGTGCGTGTGCGCGTGTGTGAAGTTCAAACACGGCTGACTCATGTGGAGGCACACTGGGGCTGTTGTCATAAGAGGCTGAATCACAAATCTAATCTGTCAGTAAGACCTGGGTTGTGTCGCTATATCAAACTGTCTGCCAATCAGATTATCCCTGTTGGGGCCACCTTTAAGCCATAATCTATAATCTAAAATTTTATATCACATTAAGACATCTGTGATACCCATATGCTGTGATGTTTTCATATTAATAACAATATATTCACATTTCATATTTGCCAATAGCAAACAATTCAATTAGGTTTGTGTATGTGTGTGAATGTTAGCGTGTATGAGTTTGAGGGTGGATGTGTGTGTACGTGAATGTATGTGTGTGTTTGTATGTGCATGTGTGAGGATGTGATCGATTGTTAGTGTGTGTGTGTGTGTCTTACCTGGCGGACATGATGGCGTACTGGTCCTTTCCAGAGCAGATATCCTGGGTGATGTAAGTGTTCTGGTCGCATGACACTCCCGCTGCCGTGTAATTGGGCTGGCAGACGGTGAGGAAGAAAGGGGCGTGGTAACCAGTAGCCAACTGGATCACATCTGTCACCAGGGCCGTCGCCAGGAGACCGAACACATGAACACCTGGGACGCCAGGGGGAGGAGAGAGGGACAGAGAGAGAGAGAGTGTGAGAGAGAGAGAGAGGGAGGGCAGAATGAGAGTGAGAGATGAGAGGTAAGAGATGAAAGGTTGCGAAGCACAGCTACCCACAACCAGGGATACAAGCAGGGGAACCAACCGGACAGTTTGTGGACATCCACAGATCAAACATTTACTTATCTCGATTTAAACAGGATTTTATACATCACACAATTCAAGATTTGTTGTCGTGATTCGACATCTACAAGCCGTCAAACGTCAGAACGTACCCACAAAGCGAACGGTTCGTCGCAGGAAAGAGTTGAAGTTGCAGCCGCCCGCGTTGATGCTGCTCTCTGTTTTGGGGCGGAGCTTCAGTCTGGACTGCATGCAGTACATCAGCCCCTCCCCTATCATGATCTACAGGGAGGGAGGGAGGGAGGGAGGGAGGGAGGGAGGGAGGGAGGGAGGGAGGGAGGGAGGGAGGGAGAAGAGGAGGAAGGATGGGAAGACAGTGTGAAAGAGAGATGGGTGGGGGTATGGATGGGCAAGGAAGAGAGGGAAGGAGAAAGAAGGAAGTAAGAGT
Organism: Hypomesus transpacificus; assembly: GCF_021917145.1. NCBI lineage: Eukaryota > Metazoa > Chordata > Actinopteri > Osmeriformes > Osmeridae > Hypomesus > Hypomesus transpacificus. The sequence goes on from NW_025814006.1 coordinate 40,699, forward strand.
GAGAGAGAGAGAGAGAGAGAGAGAGAGAGAGAGAGAGAGAGAGAGAGAGAGAGAGAGAGAGAGAGAGAGAGAGAGAGAGAGAGAGAGAGAGAGAGAGAGAAAGGGAAGGAGAACGACACTAAGTGTGAGCATTGAGGACGGAAGAGGAAGACAGGGGGGTCTAGGTGTGGTGAAGAGGTGCTCTGAGGGGTTTTATTGATGAGGTCATGTAATCAGGTTGATTAATGAGAGGTGTGTGTTGCTGTCTGCTCTCCTGATACAGATTGATTAGTGCTTATTGATCAGAGGCTGAATGTGTTGGAGGGATCACTGTGTGTTGCTCCATGTCAGGTGTGTGTTTATTGCTGTGCATTGATCTGTGAGTGTACTTGATGCGTGCATCCAAGTGAGTGCCTTCAGCTGTGTGTGAGTGTGTGTGTGTGTGTGTGTGTGTGTGTGTGTGTGTGTGTGTGCAGTGTGAGTGTGTGTGCTTGGGCACACGTCTGTGCGTGCGTATGTGTGCATGCATACGTATTTGCGTATGCTTGTATATGCATGTGTGTTGCTGTGTTCGGGTATGTGTGTGTGTCTGTGTATGCATCTGTCCATGCATAATGTGAATGTGTGCCTATTGTGTATCAGGCAAGTGTGTATGTATGTTTGTATACATAAACATAACGTGTGTGTATTTGCGTATGCAAGTGTACATGTATGTCTGTACATACATACAGTAGTACCCAAAGGCTTTAGTACCTAGATACTTCTATTTTGCTTTTTTATTTTTAACAGGGCTTTTAATTTTTTCATTGCAAATGAAGTTGGTCGAATTTGTAATATCAGCTTACTGTAACAATTTGAGTGAAACGTTGAATCATTGAAAAATGAATTTCAGAACATCTAACAGTAGTATTTGGTATGTGCCTTACAGCATACAACTCAACTCTGCAGTTATCCAGCAGGATTTGACAGCTTCTTGTGATGTCAAAGAATACTCGGATTTCTCAGTCTTCAATCCTCCCATAAAATGTACGGAGACATCAAGCCTTTTCAGTTTGTGCATTTGTGACTATGTGCGTGTATATTTGTGTGCGTGTGAGAGCATGTGTGTGTGTAGGTGTGTATGTTTGTGTGTGTATGTGTGTGAGTGTATGTGTGTGTGCATATGTATGCGTGAGTGTGTGTGTAGGAGCGTGTGTGTGTGAGTGTAGGTGTGTGTGCCTATGTGTGAGTGTGTTTGTGAGTGTGTGTGTGTGTGTGTGTGTGAGACCCACCGAGGCGGCAGGCCCAGCAAAGGCCAGGCTTAGCAGCATCAGTAGAGGAATCAGCTCATCTCCCGTCTCTACGTAGGGCATGGAGAGATCGCGGTCATGGCAACGGAACCCCACCATTGCCGGGGACAACACGTCCGTCAGCTCCAGGAAATACAGCGACACTAGAGATGACAAAACTATGGGGAGCTACACACACATGATATAGAAACACACACACACACATTGAAGTGAGAACCTTCACATGGCAGTACCACTAAATCTTAGTAAAGAAACTCACACACACACAGAAACTCTCACAAAGATAAACACACACACACACACCTCTACAAAGTAGAAGCAGGGCAGCAGCGTCATGCTGTCTTTGGGTGGTTTCTTCTTCGCCTTGTTTTTGGGTGACATCATCTTAGGCTGAGGCCAATCACAGGCTGGAGAGAGACAAACCAGGAAGAGACAAGGATGTGACTGAAAGAACTGAAACACACCTGAGAGGGCAGGGAGTTGGTGTGATGTGGACACACACACACACACACGCACACCACCACCACATGCGGTGTGAAGCCAACCATGCTGAATATTCATATCTCCCTCTCTAACTGTTCCTTTCTCTTCCTCTCTGCTTCCTTCTCGCCTTGTTCACTGAGATAAGGGGCGACCCTGAGGGTGTGTGTGTGTGGGAGAGAGAGAAAGGATGGGAGACTAGGAGAAAAAGAGGGATAGGAGGGAAGAGGGGGGGAGAGAGACGTGGAGGGTAACTGAGAGACAGTGAGAGAGAGAGAGAGAGAGAGAGAGAGAGAGAGAGAGAGAGAGAGAGAGAGAGAGAGAGAGAGAGAGAGAGAGAGCAGCAAGCAGAGAGAGCAAAATAAGCCGACAAATCAAAGAGTTTTCAACATTTCCAATTTCCACCCCAGATAGAGATCTATCAGAGAAAAGCCTGATGGCAGAGGGAAGGGAAAGGAGGGAGGAGAGAATAGGCAGGGTAAATGGAGGGGTAGGGGGGAAAGGAATGGGAAAACGAAGAGGGGAGAGGACCTGAGAGGGGAGGTGTGGATGGGGGAAAAAGACAAGAGGACTGGAGAAGGGAGGAGAGGATGAGAGGGGAGGAAAGGAGAGGAGGGAAGGGAGAGGAGAAGACTTGAGAGTGGATGAGAAAAGGAAAGGAGAGGAGGGCGAGAGTAGAAGAGAAGGAGGGGGAAGAAGAAGCCCGGAGGGGGGGCGGGGGAGAGGAAAGGCAAGAAGAGGAGAGACATGGGAGAGACTCCAGAATGGGGGAAAGCAGCTTAGCAAGGATTCAGCCCTTCTGACTCAGGGACAATAACTACTGTGATTGTACACCAGAGACCCAACCGAGATACTGCAGGCAGGCTGGAACAGTGGATCCCCTCTGCCTCTATACACATGCATGGCCCCCATCACACAAGCAAACACACACACACACACAATGACTCCTTCTTGCAGTTCAGAGGGGCTTGTTTATCTAGCTCAACAGCATTTGTCCTCAGGGGTCTCTGTGTGTGTGTGCATGCATGTGTGTGTGTGTGCATGCATGTGTGTGTGTGTTGGGGACAGGGATGGGGGGGTAACAAGCCTGCCCTAAGACAGAAACAATCTGTCAGACAGCATAGAGAACAGAACGGCCAGCGGCCGAGAAGCAAACCTGCCCCCGCACACCTATAGCCCAGCGTGGGCGTTGCATGGAGACCCGTCGATACGCTCCTAACGAATAAGCACATTCCCGCTGCTTCTCGCTTTCCAGAAAACCTCACATATGGGAGAGACACCCAGGCTGATACATCCTCCCCTCATGCTTATCTGCAGGGTTATACGGCACAGCCTGGGTGATACGGACTACGGCGCTGTCCACGACGTGCGTGGTCCTGAACGAGCACTGCGGAAAGCAGCAGACATATGGTCCGCCGTGGAAAACCCCCCCATGCAACATATGGCATATTTATGTCAAAACGTCCACCATGGTCCGAGGGCATGGAACCCAGACAACGCTAGACCAGGCTCCGTGATGCGGCTTCTCTGTGGTCCTTCTCCTCCCCTCTCTTTATCTCCGTGTTGGGGGGAGGGGGGGGCACTAAAGCAGGCCAAGGGGGGTACTCACCTCTGTCCCGCGGGGTGCGTGAATTCACCGAGTCCCTTCGCCCCCTTCCCCCCCGGCGCGGTCGTGTGTGTTGCTCCAGTTTGGCGTTGAACCGTTAATCCATCTAAAGTCCGTTGTTTCCCGGCGAAAACGCCACAATTCCAGACCCCTCAATACCGATACAGGTGCGGAAATTACCGCGGCGGTAAGTGAGCGAGGGAGACACACAAACCAACACAGACTGATTTAGAGAAAGATGGGGGGTATGCGGATGGAACACAGCGACGGTTGCTGATAGTGAAAAGTCAAATTTTCGACAGCTGACTGATTTCCCTGCTATTTCTCCTTTTAGGCGAGAGTGAGTAAAAATGACCGGTGAGCCTGGTTTTCACGTGCGTCCACCGGTTCCTCCCCCTTCAGTTCTACCGGTTCTCAGTAAGGTTGAAGAAATAAACGGGTTTCTCACTAAGGCATCCGTCACGCGGTGTCGGGAATGCAGTCAGTTTCGCGCACACAAAGGCATTGGGGGGCGAGCGGGGGCGGGGGGAGACAGGGGGAGGAGAGAGTGTGTGTTTATGGGGGAGGAGACAGTCTGTTCTTCACACACACGGACGCACACACACACACACACACACTGAATTCCTGATCCAGGGGTAGCACCAAGGAGCTGACCGAGACAAAGGGCTGGATTTCGGATGTGTGTGGGTAGCCAATACCCTGCTGCTTGTGGACCAGAGGTGGCGGCTTTTCAGGGAACGTCCCTGGATAGAAACTGGTCCTGGAAGCGTTGATAGTCAGGTCCAGCCCCAGACTTGATTTTATATTTAAATGTGTATGTGCCAAGCTTCTAGTAGCGAAAAAAGCTTTCCGATCACCGATTAAACTAGCTATTTTCTTTGTTTAATGTAGCAGGGTGGGGCAGGTGCCTGACCACGCGCCTCTCGGTGCCGCGATGCACATCCTTGGAGGATTCGGTGAAGCGCGCGCGGCTCTTGAGTTAACGCACATGCACTCACACGCGCATTCACACATATCTTGACTCGCTGCTTCACGATTGACATGCACGCAATCCACTGCTTCGCTGTGGATGTGAGTGCAAGAGAGAGAGAGCGAGAGAGAGAGCATATATGTCATTGACTGTGTGTATCCTTTGAAGAACCTTGGCTCCCACGGTTATGAATTCTTTATATGGAGCTTAAAGAAGCAAAATGTACATTTAGCACCACTCCTCCCTCTCTCTCTCTCTCTCTCTCTCTCTCTCTCTCTCTCTCTCTCTCTCTCTCTCTCTCTCTCTCTCTCTCTCTCTCTCTCTCTCTCTTCTCCCCGGGAGAGGGGAGAAAAGGAGAGGTGCAACACACCAGGCAATTATAACCCCCCCCATTTCTCCCTGCTCCCCTTCCTCTCTCTTCATCTCCCCCCTTTCCTCTCCCTTTCTCTTTCTCTATGTCTGCCTCTCTCTGTCGTTCTCCCTCCTGTTTCACTCATCTCTCTCTCTCTCTCTCTCTCTCTCTCTCTCTCTCTCTCTCTCTCTCTCTCTCTCTCTCTCTTTCTGTGGCAGCATTAGATGAATGGGGCCACTCCATTGAAGGTTCTGTCATTGGTTGCCAGGGAACCCTCCACAGGCCTCTAGGGTACTCCCCCCCCCCCCCCCCCCCCCCCATCTCAATACCCCTGTGCATGGTCACAGCTGCACAGGAGCTAATAAACTCATCACTCACACTGGAGCCTGTCTGCAAGTCTGCATGGATTTCCTATCTGGTAAATGCACATGCACACACACACACACACACACACACACACACACACACACACATTAACATCCCTTTATAATACACAGCACCATGCATTCTCTCTCTCTCTCTCTCTCTCTCTCTCTCTCTCTCTCTCTCTCTCTCTCTCTCTCTCTCTCTCTCACACACACACACACACAAACACACACACACATACACACACACTCCTGTTTGGATCCACAACCTTCCTCCCGGTGGATTCCTTCAATAAATGCTCTGATGGTCACCCTGCAGAGTGTCTGGGCCTGGGCAGAGAAGTGACCCTCTGAGCCCCAGGAAACTGGAGGAGGAGAGGAGGGCCACACACAACCCAGTGCAGTGGTTTCTTACGGAGCCTTCTAGAAGAGGGACCAGGGTTCTACTGAACCTAACCAGGTGGGGTCTGTAGTTCTCACAGAACAGTACTAGAGCAGGGGTCTACAGTCCTTGCAGAACACTTATAGAACAGTACAAGAACAGTGACTAGGGTTTATATAGAACAGTACTAGAATAGGGACTATGGTTTGTACAGAACAGTACAAAAGCAGGGGACCATTATTTTTACAGAACAGTACTGGAACCGAGACTACAGTTCCTACAGAATAGAACATCATCTACAGTTCTTTCTGAACAATACAAGAACAAGGTCTTCACAGTGCTAGGACAAGAACCATAGTTCTTACAGAGAGCAGTACTAGGACAGGAATCGTAGATCTTACATGGGACCAGGGTTCTTACTAAACAGCACTAGAACAGGGACTTAGAACAGTCGTCTGATCTTACCTCTAACTCCTAACCCCATGAACGATAATTGAATGCCTGAGGGATCGATTGCTTTCTGGGCTTGATTAAAATGCCTCCTGACTGTTCGCACAGCTGACCCAATTACTCGGGTGAATCTCCAGACGCGGGCCCTCTCCATGTTCACTCATACACACACGTGCATACACACTTGCATGGGCACACACATGCCTGGCGCGCAAGCTCACAAACACGCACACGCAAAGATTGGGTTCCGATTGATTTTTTTTCCGAGGCTATTCTCCGCAGTTCGTCTGCTCTCGCTGACTGCTGGACAAAGAGTCTGCTGTTTCTTTTATGACTACAAGCAGTATACAAGACTGGCGATGAGAGAGACAGACGGACTAGATCGTGGTGTCGTCCTCGGGACTTAATGCACGCTTGAGGTCACAGCAGGGACGCAAACACATGGATTCTTTCACCTCGCTCTTAGAGGGAGTGTGCGTTCGGGCAATGTGAGGTTCCAGTGGCTTGGTAAAGAAGTCCCTAAATACTGAAGACTCGACTGTCCCTGACGCACGCTCCCACGTCCCCCAGACTCAGCGGCCAGACGGCTGACCTGAGTCTTTAGGCGAGTGTGACATGGTGAAACCAGAATGACGCTCTCTCTCTCTTCTCCCTTCCTCTGTGTTCATCAGCGTGTTCCGGCTGTCTGATGACCACCAGGGTCCATTGCTGCACTCACTGACACGAATGGAAAAAAAAAAATCTGTTTGATTTGATTTACAGTACTCTCTTTACAGTACTCCCTTTACAGTCCCTTTACAATACTCCATTTACAGTCCCTTTACAGGACTCCCTTTACAGTCCCTTTACAGTACTCCCTTTACAGTCCCTTTACAGTACTCCCCGTCAGTTTCATTGCTGTGGCTGAGCCAGATCAAGCACACCCACATTACTGACTGCAGTTATAAATAACAAGTGATCCAGTATGACCTGGTGCAGGTCCACGGGCCTGTAGCTTTCTACATCCCGTAATCTGACAGATCATTAAGAACGAGGACTCTAGCGCCCCCGTGTGGCTTCACTGGCGTTAGTAAACCAGGAGCTGCAACCAGTTGCTTACTAAATGAGTATAGCATTGCTCTCACCGCATTACTGTATATGCTGTTCAAGTATTCCATATACCAAACAAGACGCATAATACGAATGAATGTTGTAAGTTGGTGCGGGTTAAACAGCATATAAATGTTTATTTCAAAAGATGTGAATGAACAACACGATCAAATCCCATAATATCTATATACCATTTTATAGTAGAAGAGCAGGAGGAGGGGGGGGTGAAATTCAAATCGAATCATTTGGTTGTAAATATCTGAAGCCGCGCAGGGCCAACTCACAAACCACCACACAGGTATATCCTACAGACACCATGGCGAGCGAACACAACCAGTTAACACCACAGCAAAGTTGAAATGCTCTCATTTACACTGGGAGCCAGGCCACCGAGCCAGGCGGCTGGGCTAGGGTCACACACACACCCGACAGGAAACTAGGGGCTGGAGGGTCACAGCTGTAGTGTTGAGTCCTATGTGTGTCCAGCAAATATTCTGGGAAGTCTCTCTGAACGATGTCTTCCCACAAACTCTTGAAAAGTCATACCCACAGTAAGTGCTGGCTGAGCCCCTCCCGCCAATCCTCTGATTGGCTATTTTGAGATTCTAAAGCGTTCATGGATGTGGAGATTTTGTCATGTCCACCCTAGACCCCTCTCATGTCCGTTTGAATCCTCAGTCTCTCTCATAAAGGATCTGAAAGCTATTGTCCGGCGTTGGATTGGTTGGCTCCTGCCCTTTCTTGACTGTTCAGTGCATGTGATAGGTTAGCCTTCTGTCTGTCAAGGCTGGTTGTGGAACGTGATTGGACAGTTCTCCCTTTCTCTGTGCTGTTAACAGCTGCTGATTGGTTGACCCAGCCTCTCTCCAGGCTAGTGGAGGTACGTGAGTGGATTATCTTTTCCCCTGTCAATCTATTGACGGTATGTGATTGGTTGGCTCGTCCCCTATCCAAGCTGTTGATGGTGTTTAATTGGTTGTTTCTCCCTCGCTCAATACCAATCAAAACACCCGATTGGTTGAGTCTCCCTGTTTGTTGATTGTTCAGGGTTTGCAATTGGCTGGTCCTGTCTCTCTCCAGGGCTTTTGATTGGCCGACACTTCCTCTCTCCAGAGTGTTCCCTGTTTGGAGTGGTCTCTCCTTGTCCCTCTCTCTCTCCAGACTGGTCTCTCTCCTTCCCTGGGTACTCTTCTCTCTCTCCAGGCTGGTCTGGATCTCCGCTCTCCTGGCCAGGGCTTCTCTCAGTTGGGTCCGGAAGATCTCAATCCTCCCTTGGAGCTCCTGGAGCTCCCCTTCCCACAGGGAGGCCTGGGCGGCACGATTACCCACGGCACAGAGCACCAAGCCTGGGGAGGGCAGGGCGGAGGCAGGTCCACCGTTAGCCTGGAGGCTAACCCGAGGAGAGGCCAGACCTCCCAGGCCCCCGAGCCCCAGGCCCCCCAGCCCCAGGCCCGGCCGGCCCACCATCCCAGGCCGGCCCCGCACGGAGGCTGTGTGCGTGCGGAGACGGTAGCTATGGAGGGTCTCCAGGTCAAAGTGCACATGCTTGCTTTCCTTAGGCTCCTGGGAGGGGGAGGGGGCGCGGGGGTTGTCTCTGCAAGGAGGGAGGGTAGGCAGGGGTGGGGTGGGAGATGGGGGGGGAGGGGGCTGCTGTTTCCTGTGGAGGGTGCAGCTGTCGGAGAGACAGGGGGACGGGCTGGTTGGAGAGGGGGGGGGGGGGGGGGGGGGAGGGGAGGATGGAGAGGAGTGAAGGGGTGGAGATGTGAAGGGGAGACATGGGGTCGGAGAGAGGGGGATGAAAGGGAGTTAAAAGTGAACAGCAGAAGGGGAAGGAGAGAAAAGGAAGGAGGAAAGGCAGGGGGGAGTAGAGAAAGAGAATTACAAACAGCTCAGGTCAGTTTACAGGTCAGTTCCCCCAGAAGGAGATGAGATTGTTCTAGAAGTGTGTGAAGTGTATGTTAGGTGCGAGGTGTGTGGAGGAGAATGGGATGTACTGTATGCCTACTGTTATTGACAAATCAATTGAACTTTCTCCTTTTTTTTCTCTTCCAATCTGCAGATTGATAATATTTACATACAAAAAGATGTGTGTTGGGTGTGTGAGGTGTGTGTAAGGTATGTGAAGTGTGTATGAGGTGTGTGAGGTGTGTGTGAGGTGTGAGTGAGGTGTGTGTGAGGTGTGTGTGAGGTGTGTGTGAGGTGTGCATGTGAGATGTGTGTAAGGTGTGTGAAGTGTGTGAAGTGTGTGTGAAGTGTGTGAAGTGTGTGTGAGGTGTGTGTGAGGTGTGTGTGAGGTGTGAGTGAGGTGTGAGTGAGGTGTGTGTGAGGTGTGCGTGTGAGATGTGTGTAAGGTGTGTGAGGCGTGAGTGAGGTGTGAGTGAGGTGTGAGTGAGGTGTGAGTGAGGTGTTTGTGAGGTGTGCGTGTGAGATGTGTGTAAGGTGTGTGAGGTGTGAGTGAGGTGTGAGTGAGGTGTGAGTGAGGTGTGAGTAAGGTGTGTGTGCTGTGTGCGTGTGAGATGTGTGTGAGGTGTGTGAAGTGTGTGTGAAGTGTTTGAGGTGTGTGAGGTGTGTGTGAGGTGTGAGTGAGGTGTGAGTGAGGTGTGAGTGAGGTGTGTGTGAGGTGTGAGTGAGGTGTGAGTGAGGTGTGTGTGAGGTGTGCGTGTGAGATGTGTGTAAGGTGTGTGAGGCGTGAGTGAGGTGTGAGTGCGGTGTGAGTGAGGTGTGAGTGAGGTGTTTGTGAGGTGTGCGTGTGAGATGTGTGTAAGGTGTGTGAGGTGTGAGTGAGGTGTGAGTGAGGTGTGAGTGAGGTGTGAGTAAGGTGTGTGTGCTGTGTGCGTGTGAGATGTGTGTGAGGTGTGTGAAGTGTGTGTGAAGTGTTTGAGGTGTGTGAGGTGTGTGTGAGGTGTGAGTGAGGTGTGAGTGAGGTGTGAGTGAGGTGTGTGTGAGGTGTGAGTGAGGTGTGAGTGAGGTGTGTGTGAGGTGTGCGTGTGAGATGTGTGTAAGGTGTGTGAGGTGTGAGTGAGGTGTGTGTGAGGTGTGTGTGCTGTGTGCATGTGAGATGTGTGTAAGGTGTGTGAGGTGTGAGTGAGGTGTGTGTGAGGTGTGTGTGCTGTGTGCATGTGAGATGTGTGTGAGGTGTGTGAAGTGTGTGTGAAGTGTTTGAGGTGCGTGTGAGGGGATACCTCTGGTCTATACCACTCAGCTCCTTCCCTACATCCTCATAGGTGGTGTTTAGAGCTCGGTGGATCTTCTGCAGAAGGAGCCACATATGAGACACCTCCCACTACTAACACAACAAGCGTGAACTATACCACTATACTGACCCCTAACCATACATACAACACTGATCACTAACTTTACTAATCACTGTTCTGACTGATAACTAAACTACTATACTGAC
>NW_025814007.1:0-51040 GCF_021917145.1 Hypomesus transpacificus
CCCCGGAGAAGATGAACAGTCCGGGAGATCATGATGGGAGAGCAGATTAGAGGTTCCTTCAGAGCTCTGGGAACCGCAGGAGAGGAGTCAAAGCAGGTCGACTATGCAAACCCTCTCACAGAGCCCTGATACCTTCCCACAACAAGGTCCCCAAGTCTTTAAGCTGCTCCAAGCAGCTCTATTGACGGTTCATTAAACAACAAAGGGAACAGATAAACCACTGGATCGGGGCATGGAGGTCTTTTGGTTTGACGTTCAGAAGGCTTTTAGTTAACGCCTTCTCTGAGCTGGATGAGGGGGGCCGACGCCTGGTGTTCCTCCATGATCCTCCTTCTTCTTCTTCTGTGGTGGACAGGTGGAGGAGATCTGCACCTGTCTCTTCTTCTGTGGTGGACAGATGACAGGGTTACGCATCTGTTTCTTCTCTGTCGGTGAGCGGGGAGCATATGGATTTCTTAGTCCATCACCGACATCATTCCTCCATTTAATCTGGCACTCGAGCACCGTCGGTGGGGGTCCCTGGGAGCGAAGGAAGGGGGCGGCAGGGAGACTGGAGGCTGGGCTCAGAGAGCCCTCCCTGGGCACACTCGCCTGCTTCTAAGACCCCTTCCTGGATCAAAGACGGGCTCCTCTGATGTGCCGGGGAGCTGCTCTCCCCAGATCCCCTGTCATACGCTGCACTCTCCAGCCTTTGATACTCCCCTCCACCCCCCGCTCTTCCAACATCCCTCCAACACCAACCGCACCACCACCCCTCCTCCACCGCCCCCATCCCCTTCTCCAACACCATCCCCCCCTACACCCACCCCCCCCCCTCTCCTCCATCCCTCATCCCCTCCACCCCTCATCCCTGGCCAGGAGAACACCCTCTCTCTGAGGAGACTGTGTCGTCCCTGGTGGAGGCTAACCCTTCCCACAAGGCCTTGTGCTCCCTTTCAGATCTGCAGGGTCCAGATCTTACACTTGTCTCTGGATCTGCAAGGTCTAGATCTTACGCTTCTCAGATCTACAAGGTCCAGCAGGGACTCAGGGGTTCCTCTCCAACAGGAACATCAGCCCTCGACCCTCCTCTCCAGAGACCTTCCATCAACCACACGGTCACGACACAGTGACACTAATCAAAGTGAATGGAACAGGGAGCCAGGTGGTAATTGTGTATTATTCAACTAACCCCAAGCAAGCCATGCTGCTGGTGCCTGTTGATAGTGACATGTATAATTTAGCACAATCTGTGCATGTATTATGAATGAATCGGGTTTGGGAGACGGAGAATACAATGCAATTAATGTCTCAGGGTAGAGAGAGGAGACTTTCTTTCTCCAGTTTGTCTCGCTTGTTCTCTCAATCTTTCTCTCAGTCTTCAACGCTCTCTGTCTGTCTGTCTGTTTGTCTCTCTCTCTCTCCTCTGTCTGTCTGTCTCAGTCTGTCTGTCTGTCTCTCTCTCTCTCTCTCTTTCTCTCTCTCTCTGTCTATCGCTCCCTCTCTCTCTCAGGGAGTTGACTAAGTAAAGGTGTGTGTGTGTGTGTGAAGGGGTGTGTTGGAGAGGAAGAATGAGTGTGTGTGAAAGGCTGAGTCCTCCAGAGGCAGTCGATACCTTATCAGCTTCTGCCAAACGTTTGACATCTTGACGTCCTTGACAGCAAATTATTACTTTTTCATGACGCAACCAGGTGCAATTACAGCAACATCTTTGTGCGGTATATCCTGCTGCCGCACCTGTCAGAAGCCTTACCTGGTGGGATCCTGGAGGAGGGAAGACAGTGGGCCCTCCCAGCCCTCCACACACACTCACACACACACACACTCACTCACACACACTCACACACTCACACACACTCACACACTCACACACACTCACACACACACACACTCACACACACTCACACACTCACTCACACACTCACAGACACACTCACAGACACTCACAGACACTCACACACACACACACACACTCACACACACACACACACACACACACACACACACACACACACACACACACACACACACACACACACACACACACAGACACTCACACACTCACTCACACACTCACAGACACACTCACAGACACTCACACACACACACGCACTCACACACACTCACACACTGTGGTTTTCCAGTTGCTAACATGTGTTGGTCAAAACTGAAGCATTACCAGCATGCATCTTGACCAAGCAGTTAATCTCACCTCCAAACACTTTATACATGTCTCTCACAATAAGCTTGTTTGACCACAACACAGGTCAATTCTCTCTCAGAAAGCATGCAATTTTACTAACACACTGACATAAAAAATTAAAAACGTTAACATTTAGTCATTTAGCAGACACTCTTATCCAGAGTGACTTACAGTAAGTACAGGGACATTCTCCCAGAGGCAAGTAGGGTAAAGAGCCTTGCCCAAGGACACGTCTTTTTGGCACGGCCGGAATTCGAACTTGAAACCTTCTCATTAATAGCCCGATTCCCTAACCGCTCAGCCATCTGACCCCCCAAAACACTCCACTGACAGGGAGCATTGCAAACTTTTATCTTTGAAGTTGGAAGGATTTTTCACATTAATCCATATTTCATGATGGAACAAGAATAACGTGAACAAATCAGAAGTGAAGCCATTTGCAAATCCATTTTTTTTCTTTCATTTTTCTACAAAAAGTCATTTACAAAAGTGAAGACTTCTAAGTGTCTTTCAGAGGAGGATGAAACTAACACTCCTGGTCTGTGAAGCACAAGCCCTGGTGAGTAGGCCTGCCCTCTGAGAGAAACTTTCCACCCTGGAAGTGGAAGTTGCCTCATGCATGGGTGTGTCTGATATGCACCCCAGCTGGGCCCACCGGTACATTATAGGGTGGAGCCATTTAGGTTAGAATTAACGATTGCGCTTGAGTGTTCAGGTCTGATTGTTTGGATGTGTGTGTGTGTGTTTATGTGTGTGCACATACAGTATGTGTGAGTGTGTCTGTATATGTGTGTGTGTGCTTGGGTTTATATGTTTGTGTGTGTGCATATGTGTGCATATGTCTGTATATGTGTGTGTGTATGTTCATATGTTTGTATGTGTATATGTGCGTGTGTGTGTGTGTGAGGTAAGAGAGAGTACAAGCCAGTATGCAGCAGAGGAAACCCTGAGAGAGAATGTCTTTCATGTCAGACTCATCATTGCTGCTCCATCACTGATCCTCCCCCCCTCCCCTCCCCCCTCCCTCCCCCCTCCCTGCCCTCCCAGCCAATCTCCTCCATTTCCCTTTAACACTCCACCTGCCTCCCAGACATTTACACTGGAAAAAAACACAGCTGACTTATGTGGGTAATGACACCTCAGTGAGCTATTGGTTTTTCTTGGCCCTCTGTGTGTTTTTTCTTCTCCTGTCTTATTCCATCCCTCCTCCCTCTCCTCCCCCTCCTTGCCTCCCTCCCCCGCACCTTCACCTCTCTTTCTGCATCTTGCTTCCGCTCTCTGTCTCCCCCATCCTCCATCTCTCCCAGGTCCCCTCCCTCCCTCCCTCCCTGCCTCTCTCTCTCTCTGCTCGGTGTCAGACTCAGATTTATTCTGCCTGTGTTGCGTGTGGAGCGGAGCGGAGTGAGTGAGCGTGGATGGGGTCACCGAGAGGGAGGTGTGTGTACAATAAGAGATAAGATCATGGCTCCCCAGGGGCTTGTTTGGCCCTGTACCCGATCCATCAAACGTCGACTCCGAGTGCCAAGGTCAACTCTAATGAGCATTTTCTGGGGTCTTATTCTACACACCAAAACCCCCTAACGTACACAGACATACACTCACACACACACTGCATGCATCAATAAATAAAAAAAACGTACATACCTGCTCGGTTGTGTGTCTGCGTATTTTCAGGAATTGTTTTTAGCGAGGAGCTGAGGCATCAGAGGGAGGAGGGGAGGAGGAATGTTGGGAGATGTTCTACTACTTGACCGTAAAAAGGTTTGGCTTCAGGGGCCAGTGTGAGAGTCCCTTGCGTGTCATCTCACCATCTCTGACCCCAGGCCTGCAGATATCCTAGACAAGGCCTGGTCTGAAAACAGGCCCGAGTCTATCTTTAACCAGCCTCTAACCTGAGCCTGGCCCTAAACTTGGCCTGGGTCTATCCTTAACTCAGGCTTGGTCCTGATCCTTACCCAGGATTAACACAGGCCTGTCTCTGACCCAGGATTGGCCCTAACCCAGACCTGTCGCTGACCCAGGCCTGCCCAGGGCAGCAGTACCCAGTAGCTCAACACCCCCTCATCTGCCAAACGTTGTTCCGGCTTGCGTCCTCGCGGAGCGTGGGCGCGCTGAGGCATGTGGCGCATCCTAATGAAGCAATAAAAGTCACAGCGGGGGGCCGGGGGGGGGGGGACGGGGCGGTGGGCAGGGGGGTGTTGAAGGTAGTTAGTTATGAGAGGAGTACTGGGACAGTCTAACCACTGACAGGAGGTGTGATAATTGAGATGTTGGGACCCCACATATAACCTGCGTATTGGCCCAACCAAGAGGCAGCGAGTTGGGCTGGGCGGAAGGTGAGATGACCCCCCATGGTTGTTGTGTGTGTCTGTATGTGTGTATCTGTGTATATGTATGTGTTTGCATTTGACTGTGAGTGTGTGTGTGTGTCTATGTATGTATGTGCATCTGTGCGCTTGTGTGTGTGTGTGTTTGCATGTGTGTGTTGCGTACAGAGGCAGCGTTGATGACGTGACATCACCAACGCTAATTACATCACCTCGACATTTTGACATTCATCCACAGCCGTTCACCTATCAAGGACGTTGAACCAAACTTAGCCGCCCCCCCCCCCCCCCCCCCCCCCCACCCCCCCCCCCCCACCCCCCCCCCCCCACCCCAGCCGGCCAGCCGCACCCTCCGGCAATTAGTCATGTGTGAGAAAACCTCCTGACTGCTGACACGAACGCAGAGATTCGTTGACATCACAGGCAGCCTCCTCAGCTCAAGCCCCCCGTGAGGAGGGAGGGGGCAAGGGTGCAGCCAGGGCCCTGTCCCCCATGACGGGGTAGGGGCGAGGGGGCGACACCAGATCCCTCTCCCCCAGAGGGCCAGGGGCTGGAGGGGAGGCTGTTCCAGCTTGTGTGGGTCTCTCCGAGGCAGCTGGAACGGACCCATGGCCCAACACGAGCAGGTCCTGGCAGGGCTCAGAGGGGCTGGAGGAGGGCCCCAGGACAGCTTCACATTGAACTGTGACACCTTACAGGAATGTTGCTCTCTCTCTCTACTTATCTCCTTCTCTCTCTCTCTCTACCTCTCTCTCCCCCTCTCTCTCTACCTCTCTCTCTCTACACCTCTCTCCCTCTCTTTCTCTCTCTCCCTCTCTCTCTCCCTCTCTCTCTCCCTCTCTCTACCTACCTCTCTCTCTACCTCTCCCTCTCTCCCTCTCTCTCTCTACCTCTCTCTCTCTAATTCTCTCTCTCCACCTCTCCCTCTCTCTCTCTCTCTCTACCTCTCTCTCTCTCCATCCTGCATATTTAGAAGTTGTTTTTAGCGTGTATTTGGGGAATTTCTTTTTTTATCTTCAGATTTTTTATAACCTCTCGACAATGCACCAACTCACCGTCAAGCCGGTGACTCCTAATGCTTCGCTAATCATACTTTGCTAACAACAGTTTATCCATCGCAACAGCATGTTTTAAATCCACCAGCCGCATCTCAGAGGGCCCAGCCTGACACGCTAACCGTGCTAATCCTGCTAGCGGCTCTGGGGTTACCCAGGATGTTTCCCTCTCACCCACGAACACAACTGGGTACCGTGACTCAGACCTTGGCTCTCTGTCTGCGGGGTCGAAGGTCGCCCGAGCAGAGGGTGGCTGCTTGTTTGGAGAGAGCTGGTGCAGCTCACGAGGGGATAGCGTGATGGATGAGTGGAGATCATCGTCCTCTGGCTCCTCTCCTCCTCTCCTCCTCCTCTTCCCCTCTTGGACGCATCTCTCCATCCCCTCGTCTGCCTCGGACCAGATGTGTTTGCTGAACTCTGTCAGGATAATGAAACGCAGGCTTCCTGAAGCAGGCTGGGCCCTGGGAGCAGGAGAAGACGAGGGGAGAAGGGAGTCAGGTGGCTGAGCGGTGAGGGAGTTGGGCTAGTAATCTGAAGGTTGCCAGTTCGATTCCCGGTCGGTGCACATGACGTTGTGTCCTTGGGCAAGGCACTTCACCCTACTTGCCTCGGGGAGAATGTCCCTGTACTTACTGTAAGTCGCTCTGGATAAGAGCGTCTGCTAAAATGACTAAATGTAAATGTAAATGTAAGGTCTGTGTTGTGGTCCTTGTATGGGGCCTGCAGTCATGAGACAGAATCACAACGCAAGGATGGATGCCAATATCAGTCCTCTCGTCCGGAAGGTGTTTCCTGTAACTGATTCAGACCAACAGCACACACCCAGACAACACTTTGGACGTGGTCAAGATGTATATGAATGAGGGGGGTCAGATGGTTGAGCGGTTAGGGAATCGGGCTATTGCCGGTTTGATTCCCGGGTGTGCCAATGACGTTGTGTCCTTGAGCAATGGACTTCACCCTACTTGCCTCTAGGGGAATGTCCCTGTACTTCGATAAGTTGCTCTGGATAAGAGCGTCTGCTAAATGACTAAATGTAAATGACTGCTGTACTGCATGTAAAACAATACACAGTGTCTGAAGACTTAAAGTGTAAAAATGCACAGCGCTCTTCAGTCACATCTCTCTTGTGATCTTTATGTAAACAACGTTTGTTTTCTGCGGGAGTTCATTTGGTTTTAAACAACAGCAGATCATGCTCACACAACACCAGGTTGACACACTACCGGGGGCTGCAGACAGAACAACAGCCTCCTCATTCTGGTTCGTCCGCAAGAAAATTCCCTGGTAGAGTTTCGCTCTGCTAGCGGCTGTCTGGCCAGAGGAGCTCTCCGGAGACAGAATCAAAACCTGCCTGGTCTGAGAGCCTTCTGTGCTGGGAGACCAGCGACCACAGCACACCTTCCTGTCTGGGGATGACAGGGGGAAGAGAGCTACTGAAGGCTGAAGTGATGATTTCCTACACACAGACAGACCCGCATGCAACCCTAACCCTGAAGCGACTCCCCCCCCCAACCACACACATACACACACGCACCTACCCCTCAGCACTAACCACACACACTCACCATAGCTACACCTCCAATTAAATCAAAAGTGGTTTGTTTTTATTGGTCTTTTGCGCTGACAAGTGGGCTATCATTCTGACGGCTCTACCTGTCACCGAGCGCCTCCGTTCACAATGCCCAACGCTTCCAATTAGAGCGGCATCAGACTCCTGGCACGCTCGCCATCTTTTCACCCTCCCCCTAGACCTTCCTTTCCCTCCCTCCTTCCCTCCTTCCCTCCCTCCTTTCTTCTGCGCTCCACGAGCCTCTGCCTTTCCCCCCTTCTCTCTCACTTTTGCTCTCCTCTCCTCTCTCTTCCTTGGAGAGAGGGGTCTGTCCCCGCTGCAAATTACCGACACAAAACGAGGTGGCGCGCTGGCGCTGATAGCTGCCGGTCCAGGGGCCCTGTCAGCATTAATGAGACGATGAAGGTTTATTTTGCCCGCATGCATGTGCTAAATTCTTTCTTGTGTGACAGCTGACTGGGATATGTGAGTGTTAACCTTATAAAAGATTCAGCAATTCTCATTATTTTCTGTCAAGTCGCGTACCTGATGGCTTTAAGGTGCGTCATTTGCATCTCTGACTGGTCCGCAGTGCTCTGAATCCCGGGCTGGTTTAGACGCTGTTTGTTTGTTGTGTGAAGTCATGTTTTCAGTATTTCTCCTTTCCAGAAATACATGTTTTACTCAATGCTCCAAAGAGCTGCCAAGGTTTATCCAAAGGCGACACACATTTTACAAAATAAATCTGAATTTATATTTATACACATTCAATCAAAACAAATAAAAAACAACACATTGTTTCATTTCATCATCTACTGCCCGGTGTAACCAGGCAACCCCATATGAGTTATTCCATCATATTTACTCTATACTCCTATATTTGAATGTAGGCCCATGGCTCAATGGAGGAGATTGCTTGCAGTAACATATGATTGAAACACTGGGCTCATGGAGAAAATATTAACCAATAATAATTGACTGGTAGATGTTCTCTAGTCTGTGTCACAGTACAAGAACACCTGTTCCAATAACTGCCGATAACCTAAATCTGTGTAGCAGTAATCAAAACATTATTGTCTTATGTCTTTTTTTCCCCTCCATATGCCACGTTGTTTTAGGATGTTGTTGAAATTAAATGGTAGAGAGAGGAAGAGAGAAGGGACAGGGAGAGAGAGGCAGGAAACAGAGAGAGAGAGAGAGAGAGAGAGAGAGAGAGAGAGAGAGAGAGAGAGAGAGAGAGAGAGAGAGAGAGAGGGGGGGAGAGAGAGAGAGAGAGAGAGAGAGAGAGAGAGAGAGAGAGAGAGAGAGAGAGAGAGAGAGAGAGAGAGAGAGAGAGAGGGGAGGGGGGGGGGGGGGGGGGGAGAGAGAGAGACTCCAATTCACCTTGTGGTGAATAAGCTTCACATTCTGAAAACTGTAAACCTGTGCATCCTAAACACAGGGGACGTTTCTTAGACTATTTTCTTCAAGTAACAGCCTGGTATTCATGTTAGAAATAGTTATTTAGTTATTGTATTTGAGTGTACAACATGCCGAATTAAATCATTCTAAACTGACTAGGTGACTTTAATGCAAATAAACATTAGATTAACATTAAACCAATGTGAAAAAAACAGCTTCTTTATTTATTTTACTAATCTATTTTTTTGTATTCTACTTTTAGTAGATTTTTGTTTTTTAATGTTATACTATTACACGTTTAATTAGCCTGTTTTATTCGTAATTATAGCAAAAAGAAACAAACAAAAATGAACATTGTTTATTGTATTTAATTGGGTGTCGGTTATCAAATGCCAAACTTTCAGGCTATAGCTTTTTAAATAACTCATAGTTATCGCATGTGACGGAGTTAGGGTCTGCCTCCATACACCTACCACCCAAAGCTTAGAAGAAAAGCTAAGTCAAAATGGGTGTGTGCTCTTTTTCCTTCTCGGTCCCCGCCTCATGTGTGACAGCTTGCAGCCGAGAGGGGACCCCATGGGAGCCAGAGCGGATTCACTAACCTGCCGGTGTCTGAGTCGTACCAGCGCCTCCAATCTGGTGGTCACATGGGGGGTTCGATTATTATGGCCTGTCGGAGAGTCACGAGGGGCTAACTGTTTTGGAGAAAGAAGCGAAAGTGCAGACAATGGTATTTCATGCACGTTAAAGTTTGCGTCACGCCATCCATTCAGCGCATGCTGTTCGGAACATTATTCCCTATTAGCATCGTATACATTACTAGATGGCTGCTTATCATGAACTAAATGCTGACCACTCGACACTCGCGCTTTTTCATGCGCCAAAAAGTGAGGTGCTTTTAGTTTAATCTTTCACCTTGTATTCATCTAGGCTGCACAACACATTTCCTTAAAATAAAATAACTAAATGTAATATTATTAAATATCACCACATTAACTATTTTTTTTTCATCGAGGATGAACTTCGTAGGCCTATAGCGTAATATTTTCATACCAGATTTAAGCAGTACATTTGTGAGGCGACACTTCAATAAAACAGTTCAGATGGTATAAACCAAACAACCTATCAAAACCTTTTGTCATCTGGACTCATAACAAGCAACGCTTACAACAACTCCATAGGCTAAATATTGAAAATAGTGTTATAAAAAATATATAAAACAACAATAATTTTGCTAAATACTAACAACAATCACGTTAATACTACGACAACAATGAACATTTAAAGAACATATTTTCATGTAATAAGAAATTACTTTTATTGGATTTTTTATTATTAGTAGCAGTACTTTATTTTTTTCAATCATTTTCATTCACACTGATTGTGCTGTCAGTGTTATTATTTATAAGTAATTAATCAATCCTAATAAAATACAATGATAATTATTATTATCACACAAAAATATTATCTACCCGTTCATAGTAGAAAAACACGTTATTTATCGAATAATGCAACATATAGTCGGACACTCAAAACTAAATTCAGACCACCTACAAAAAAACCAGCAGGTGGAAAATGTCTATAATGGAGAAAAAATCCTAAGTTTGACTGAACACGCGCGTACCAAGAGGCAAGAGAAAAGACCTACCCGCTGCACATAATAACCCCATTATAGGCCTCATCAATGATGTAATGAAAGCAAACAGTGTGAAAATTGCCTGTAAACAGTTGGATCTGAGTCTCCTGATGAATTCAGTGTCTCCTTTAATCAAAGTGAGGGAGCAACGAGGGGGGGAGGTGAGTAGGCGTTTGGAGGGGGGTCTGTTTCCTTCTCTGCGAGACCGTCAACACCCTAAAAGCCCCCTCAGCCAATGAAGACTTGTCACAGGGGACTCACGTGGCCTGGCGTCCTTAAAACCTAGCTCCTGAGTTTTCGTCAAGTTCAATTTTTTGGGAATCTCCCTCGCTGCTTTGTGTTTCAGTTCCCAGTTGTGTCTCTTTAACCCAGTTTACCTCAGTTTTACCGTGTGCGTTCGGTCGCCTGATACCCGCCCGTTCCGTATTGCTTGTTGCTTCTCGTTGCTGGCACAGAATGCATACTCTTTCCACTGCCATCGCGCGCAGCACGGTTCACAACAGCGAAGGACTTTTTAAGCGGTGAAATCTTCAGAAACGGCGTCTTCCATCAGTTGCAGGTCTTGAAATACACCTGCGCAGCTAGCGCTATCGTACCTGTCCATGGTGCTGAAACGCTCGAGCCCGCAGAATTTATTTGCGCTGATGCTGCTTCAATACAGTTTTTCAGGCAGATTCGCGCTTTATCTGGTCAATAACTTAACGCCTGTATGCTATTTGTAGGCTATAGGTAGGTGAGTTGTGTTTTTTTGTATAAAGATCCGGAAAAATCTATCAAACTTGCCAACAGAGACTGATACGAAGTTATATCGATTTTATAAGGATACGAAGCCTAGAAGGCTACTTAGCATTAGTTGGACGTGGATTCGATTTTGTAAAATATTCGAACGCTGTAACGTCGATGATCTGGAGATTCTTACTGTTTTGTCGACTGCAAGAGTAAACTGGGAGAAGCAGCGACGTGGTGGAGGAATAGCCGTGATATCCGAATCATTTGTGGATTCCTCTGCAGGATAAATTGAGATAACGAATATTTCCAGCGATCGCTGGCCTGAACTTGTCGTGAATACCAATGATAGTTTGAACAGAGGCCCAGAAGAACTCAGCTGCGCTGACAGACAATGGAGGCTTCTACAAACGGTTCCAGCTTTGGGATCGATTCCTTACTTTCCCACCGACCCGGGAGTCCCGTCACATCGAAAGGGGACAGTTTGGTCGGGGAATGCCGGTCACCGCTGGAGTTCAGCCCGAGGTCTGACATAGAGAGCGGCTGCTCGTCCCCCCCTTCACCGAGGAGAGAGTGCGTGGACGAAGTATCACAGAGACCGGGTCACGGTATCGCTCTGCCGCCTCATCTCCAGCACGGACAGATCTCTGCGGGCTCGCAACCGCGAACCGTAACCTCATCTTTTCTCATAAGAGACATTCTAGCAGACTGCAAGCCGCTAGCCGCGTGCGCCCCGTACTCGAGTAATGGGCTGCCAACTCAGGAGACGGGCAGACTGGCTTCTAAAATAGCAGACGACTTCATGGACAAAATCCATAGCAACTCATCTTCCGACAGCGAATACAAAGGTAAAGAAACGCGTGCCTGTTATTGCATTCAAGAAGCTGTACATACATGATAGACTTACAAGAAAATACAAAATGGGTCTGCCTAATTTATTTTTATTTTTTGTGGGTGGAAAAGATCTTGTTGAGCTCCAAAATGTGTGTTCCTTGTCAGTAATTAAGTTGAAATGTAACTTTATAATTTCAAAGAAATATAAATTAAAAAGTTGAAAATAGTGTTGCTATGCTCAATGTAAAACCAACCTAAATAAATGTAGCCTAGTACTCATTTAAAGATTATTATTATGTTAAAAAACCCAAAGTTTAGGCTTCATAGGCCCAGAAAGAAAGAACCAAAAATAAAGTTGACAGAAAAATATGGATAAAAGCATAGTTTTCCATTTAGTCTGATCTGATACAGGGGGCATAACTTTTCTCAGTGTTTTCAATTAAATTCCTATGTTAGAAAAATCAAATAATATGATCAATAAATTATTGGAAAATGTGGACGTGTAAAATCGTGTCTGCTCCAATCAAAGGCATTTCTGCTTAAGCAGAAAGCATATGTTGATGTCAAGAAAGAGAGCGAGGGTGAGATGACAAGGTCTCTTGCAGATAAACACCATCACGTTTCTCTGTCTGTTTCCAATCATGTCAGCCAAAACAGACTTGTCACGTCCATTGACAGTTTATTGAGACATTGCCTGAAATAAAACAGCCGTCGATATGTAGGCCTTATACTGCAGGAAAGAAACACAGGCTGGACTGCTAAACCATTTCATATTACCATACGTCTCTTTGGTGTGACATACCATGTACTTACAGGCTACGTGATTACATTTCTATTAATATTCTTATTTACAACACCAATATAGCGTACTCATTTTTATACAGCCAATGTCGTTTGTAATAGTCAATGTGGGCCTTTAGGCCTTTAGGATTACAAATCAATATTAGTATATCTAGTCTAGAGAGTGTACTCTAGAATATCTTTAGCTAACATTTGATTTTGATTGCAGGTTATGTGTATGTGTGTGTTCTCGTTCTCATCGATATTCAGGTCCAAAGCTCTTCTTAAGAGTGTAGTCAGCCATGCTAGGGTGCTTTGATTTCAGCGTATCTGCCTCCTTATATTTGAGGGATTTGATGTAATTTGTCACAGTGCTAATCAGATTTGTAACTAGCAAGGCCGTCCGCCGCTTTTCTCTGCTCATACGGTCCCTCAGAAGTTCCTTCGTTGCGGTTGAAAGGGTCCTTTCCCTTGTGGTTCAATTAGACGGATTATTGTGTATCTTGAGAGGACTCAACTATTCAGCAAGACCGCTCCCATTGCATCTCTCTTTTTCGAGAGGAAAAATAGAACTGACTTTGATTTATTTTTATTTTATTGAACATTACAATGTAGGTCCCAAATTTAGAAATGTAAACTAAGATAGATTATAACGGAAAAAAGAAATATAGGTACATATGAATTTCTGTATTTTTAGGTTGATGAACTGTATTCAGTGACGTACAGGAATAAATATAGCCTGCTTGGTTTAAACATGCTTAATCTCCAATAAATTGAGACAGGTTCGAAAAACAGAGATTTAAAATTACACTTTTGTGGCCTGCATCCTCTTTTTAATGTAGTTTTTTTTTTATGTAGGCCTACTCAGAAATAAAATATGTGTCCTCAAACGATTGTGTTTGCAGTAAAAGAGGAGGGAGACAGAGAGATCTCGAGCAGCAGGGACAGTCCACATCAGGCCCGGTTGAAGAAACCCCGGAAAGCGCGAACGGCCTTCACCGACCATCAGCTGGCCCAGCTCGAGCGCAGCTTTGAACGACAGAAGTACTTGAGCGTGCAAGACCGGATGGAGTTGGCCGCTTCTCTCAACCTGACAGACACGCAGGTCAAAACCTGGTACCAGAACCGGAGGTAGGCCTAAGCCATGGGCGACACTGATTTCTACTTCACGAATAATCGCTAACAGTTGTGCTGATCTGTGTCTTGCGTGCACCTGTCACGCAGCCACGTGTGTGTTTGGAGTAATCGTTCATTCCTCACAGCTGGTTGTATTTCCATGTCAGTCCGATCAGAAATAGAAAATGTGACCTTTAACAATTATGAACGTTATGACATCACATCAATCAACACTGACCTCTAGCTTTGGAAACAAGCACATGAACATTCACAGAAGATACGATTATTTCATAGGCTCATGATTTTAACAACATTTGAAGAGGACGGTAATATTCATTCTATCCGCAATTTACGTGACTTGCAAGCTTCAATGTATTTTTTATTTAACAATCGATTTTCAGGGAAGCATAATAAAACAATGGTTGGTGACATTAAGTGTGTTTCAGTTGGAATATTAATGTTCATTCTTTACTGAACCCTTAATGGTTCTTTTTAAGAGTAATATAAGTATAAATTATTCTAGCGTGAAATATACCTTTTTAGTCTCGAACCTAAATCAAAAAGCACAACACTTTGGAGCATGAATAGCCTAATGCTTGTGTGTGTCATATCAATTATTCAACCAACTACCATTCAACCATCTACTTAATAATCTTAATTATAAATTATTCACCTGCAAAGAAGGACTCTTCTGTCGTGGTGTGACTACAAGTTATAAACCTGATATTATAGCCAACGGACTAACTCAAGCGTTAATTTAACTAAATAAAGGCACGTGTAGACTCAGTTTAAACTAATGGCATACAATTAGCCGAAAGTAAGATACTTCTTTTTCGATAAACCGTTTACCAACAGATCCTGTCAGTTGTCGCTTTTTTTAACGTTCAGTTTTATTTTAATAGCCTACTGCCTACTGATGGCAGCTTTTTGCATCAACACTGGATGTTACACAATCAAGTTGATCGTTTTTTTTTTTTACAATGTGTTATAGTTCAATGTAAGTTATTATTCATTAGCTGTTCAAACTTAAATTAATTCTTCTGTCTGTATCGTTTTCTTGTCGGACAGGACAAAGTGGAAGAGACAGACGGCAGTTGGACTCGAGCTGTTAGCTGAGGCGGGAAATTATTCTGCACTACAGAGAATGTTTCCATCTCCATACTTTTACCCCCAAAGCCTGATGTCAAACCTGGATCCATCCGCTGCTCTATACTTGTACCGAGGCCCCTCGGCACCCCCGCCGGCTTTGCAACGACCTCTAGTCCCAAGGATTCTTCTGCACGGTTTGCAGGGGGGCAGCGAACCGCCGCCGCCACTCCCCCAGCTCTCCGGTGTGATTCCGCGGCCAACTCAGCAGCGGTGAGCCGGCCTCTCCAGATTAATGGGCTCGTTGGCAAACTGGGACTTCTAAGAGAGAAAACGATATAGGCCTAACTGGTGACCATGAGCCATGGAGGGAACTTCATGACTAAAACTCGAACTTTTCAGTCTACAGGTTTTTAACCTCTATTATTTAAAACTAATTTATTTGTTCACTATGCAGTTAATTTATGTAGTCTATTTATTTTGTTTGTTTTTAAAGTGTTGACCATATCAGACATATCAAATGGCTTTACTTTAGTGTAGGCTAAACCGTTCCTGGGAAGGCACTTTTACCTATATGTATATTGGCATTCTGATTATTATGGTTGATATTAGGTTATTACTATTATTTACAGTTTCTCAGTCGAATGCCATTCCAACTTTAGTCAATATACCCTACAGGATCTAAAAGATATAGTATGAATCATTTTACTTCTTTAGCCAATCGCTTAGTTTTTGTTTACCTTTTCGCGACCGAAAAAAACACCAGTGATATAAACATGTATATAAGAATATTTTGCATTTAATTCAAAAAGAGCTTGATTTAAACATACATTCCTTCATCCATTTGTGCGTCTTTCTCAGACGATTCATAGAGAGCAGTTGGACTATGGGATATCTTAATTTTACAAAACGATAATTTCAAAGTGTATAATGAACAATAATTGAACTTTCTGAAATGGAAACCCAATTACCACATAGCATATAGGCTACAAGTAGGATGAGAGAAACAGCAAAATACAAAATCGAACAAAATCTATTTAATTTAGTTGAAGATTCAACTGATGTCTGACAGTTTGTCCTGGGTTCTGTTCGGAATCATTCACTTCACCTTTTAAATAGGAGTCTAATGAGTTTTCATGAACAAGAAAGATAGCCTATACACAGAGTCTGTGGTCACTGCAGGTCTATCTCAATTTCCTGTGGATTTGCTAGATGTATTTTAACAGACTTTGTGCATTACTTACGTTATTTCATATGAAACAGTGGAAACCTTGTTACTCTCTTTGGTGAAAATGTATATTACCGATATCAACTTGTGGAGTGGTTCTTGTATGTCCGGGTCGTTTTCCGTTCCTAGCCCGTATAGTGGACGAACATTTTGTCAATAGTCCACAAAATAGGTTTGGAGTCGAGGAGGGGCATTTGAAGTAAAGAAAATTACTTTTATAAATGTGCAAATAAAAGTCTTTCATTTAATGACGTGACTGGAACTTTTTTTATTTATTCAAATTGACAAGATAAGAATCGTGGGAAGTGATAGGCTATCGTTATCTCCATCACTGCCGTCATCCTCATTCCATTCATTGTTAGCAAATCCTGAATACATGACTAGCCAATATGGGAAAGGTCTAGTTTCCGACTCACTAGTCAATATCTAGCGTGTAAGGCCTATTAACAGCGTTAAAGCACATGCTTTTATCGGTGCCAGATTAGCACAAGAGATGTTCAACATATGATCGCAGAAATAAGATCTAATTTTTCACTTGAGTCGATCCATTGTTTCCTAAATGTTTAGATAGGCTGTTGTGGCATCGTTATCTTTCCTTCATCTGTCAAGTGGGTTTAATTTGATTTTGTTGATCACTCCATCACGAAAATATATTTTTCATAATCAGTGTCACTTCAGTGATGGGCTGGACTAAAGCTATCGTAACCGAACAGGCCGGATTATTGCAGTTTGTCTCAATCTAGGCCTATTGTTGATTGAATCCGTTCTACCTTGATACGTATTTCAACAAATGCAATGACCTACAGTCGAAACGCAGGGGGCCACTAACATGATCTCACTATTTGGCATCACTAGCATTCCTGTTGTCATAGGAAACGGCCATAAAGTGCCTGGAATATTTCTACTATAATCTCTTTTCTATAACTTCAGAGAAAACCTAAGGTTTGGCATTTAGGCCGAATGTCATTATTTACAGTAGACTTACTTGTTTGAAACAGACCAATCACCTAATCAGATAATAATATTAACTGAAATATTTGGCTTATTCATCCAAAACAATTTTAACAAGACCCGTGAAAAGTCGTTTAGCAGCCTAGTCAACAACTTAACTGATGTCTAAAAATCTAATTAACTCTGGTGGTATTTTCTATTAGAAGCGCCGTGTTTGAATAATTTTGAACATGTCTGTCAAACACTCCCTTCAAACCCCCTCACTATTTGGTTAGTATCGTGGATTTAATTTGTCAAACCTCAAAAAGTTAATAAGAATGTCAGAGCAAAGAAGCTTCCTCGCCTTAACCTTTAAAAATGCCCTGAGATTTACAGAAAGATTTACAGTAGTCAGAGTTCAATTTGAGAAATATTATACAGGCTTGAAAACTTTAGTCTTCTAATAACTTATGACCAGAAACATACAAACGAGTTTTGCCTGAAACAGGAACATGTACTATATTATATTTTTAATGTATCCATATTTTGAGTGGTTTTGACCGATTATTATTTTATTTAAGACAACCGATCTCTGAGCAAAGATTGGGGGAATTGACACACAGTTGGAGTGAATACAACTAGGCCTACACCGCGCTACAGCCCAGGGGAGGGAACAGCCACTTTGTTTCATCCGAAATGCGAACACCTTGTTAAAAGTCCAGTAGCCCGTGGCATTTCCCGACAGAGCGCATGCAGCCCATATCTCCATGCTGTCGCCTGCGCCGCGTGTGGCAAACAAAATTAACAGAGCCATTTCGTTCTTTTTTCATAAACAATGCAGAGATAAAATATTAATGCTGTGCCTAAGTGTGCGATTGTTTAAGTGCCTTAAATGATCCCATTTGGAAATTGATTGTTTCCATCGGTCTGAGAGCGTTGGCTGTAGTGTCTTTGCCAAACGGACCGAACAGCTGGTGAACGGGTGATGCTGACTGTGGGCCGGATCAGCACGAGGACAGCTGGTCAGCGGCTCCTTTGGGCTCCCTTACCCCTTACCCCCAACCCCCTCTCCCCAGCCTCGATCCAAATAGTTCTCTTGACTTCAAACCAACTGAAATATCAGGCCATATCACGGGGTAAAGCAGTTAGGTCCGCAAGACTTGGCGAATGGGATGTTAACGATTAGACAAAATACTTTAATAGCTTTTAATTGAAAGTCGATAATGGGTATGATGGGCAGGTAGCCTGCTGTTCGGCTCGGAGAACACATGTTCATACCTCTCTCTCGGACTAGCCCGCAAATATAATGGCCGACGACTTTACTTAATTGACAAATTTATTGAGCGTGAGATTGAATGGAGCGGAAACTGGTGTGCGGTCAACAAGGGTTTGAAATAACGAAAACAACACAAGAAGAAGAAGAAAAGAGGGAAAACCACGCCCACATTCCCAACTTGCCAAAAGATCACATTAGAATCACATCATAAGGATCCGTGACCGATTCAAATAACGACAACCCTTTAAGAAAAGGGTTATTCTTGCGAAGTGCGCAGCTGATCATGGGGAAAAGCTCCCGTGTTGTTGGATGACGCGGAGGTTTTTGCATGTGAAAGGATCCTGGTAAATCCCTCGGCTCTTACTTCGGATTGTCCCTGGCTCAGGGTTAATGAAGTGCGGATAGAGTCTCGTTGAGCTCCCGACAAACAAAAACACAACATGGGGAGGCTTAGACGTAGAGGATCAGTTACTCTGATTAAGCTCATTGACTCAAAATAAAAACTAAACAAAACAATCTTCAAATGAAATTAAGAGTCAATCAAAACGTACTTAGCATTGTTCTGTTCCTAAAGGATAGCCTTTTTGTGTGTGCTATTTCTATCATTGCATGCAGGCAACGTAGTGAACTAATCAGCCCACAGGCTAAATGATGGACCCTCATTCTGCTTTTGATTTAAAAAGAATAATTATAATCAACAAAATATCAAATTAAGAACTAGCCAGTGAGAAATTATTTGTATGCTTCATATTTTTTAATTTGTAAAATAATTTAATGGTTTACTTTCTCAATACCTAGGACATCACCTGTGGGCCTACCTGATGTGCAACATTATAAAGCGGACTAAAAACGATTTTTAAACGATAAATTACCATTTATCAACTTAAAATCCCAGGATATACATGAACTATTTAGTGCAAGACTGTGCATTCTATGATTTCATTATATGACAAAAAAAGATTTTTATGACCATTTAAAGAGTCTGGGTAGGCCTAAACAAAATAGACGATCTGAATAATAAAAAAGGTGTGTGGCTTGGTACAGTAGAGTATGATACCTTGTATTCTACACCGTAAACAGCTTGTGAACACTGTCAAAAGCCTAAGGTCAAATATGCTGTACTTGACTCTGTAGCTGTTTACAGGTAGGCTAAAGCTAAAATCGGCTCACTCAGTGTTTAATGGATTTTGTATTTCAATGCATGTGCATGAGGGTGGGGAGCCTTCTGACACTCATAGGTCATTTCATCCCATAATATAAACCTTTAAAATTCTCATACACCCGACAACAGGCAACATTCAATAATCCTTAATATCACATTAAGGCATAAAACTGAAAACAACTGCAAACCACCCCTCCCCAAAAGGGAATTGTTCTCAGTAACACACCTGGTGTTAAGGGTAGAGGAGAGCCCTCTCAACAGACATATAAGACCAGAGAAGAGAGAAAGGAGGAAAAACCCTAACACATCCAGATTGAAAGCAGATTCTCCCCTGGCAACGTCCAGAGCTGCTTGTAGCCTGGAGGTAGAGACAGACTGGAGGGCCAGGAAAGCTGTCGGTTGAGACAGGGAGATAACCTCACTAATCACTCCCACAATACAAAGCTGAGAACCACCAAGTTGGGTCAGGGGCGCGGCAGGGTGATTTGGCCGAGGCGGGGGAGACGGGGGGGAGGAGAAGGGGGAGGAGGATGAGGGGGATTGACATCCCAATCTCAGCAAATAATGAAAGCTTTCCTCTCAGGAGAAGAGGAGGAGAGGAAGGAAGGAAGGAGGGAGGGACGGAGGGAGGGAGGTGTCTCCTCCCCAGGCTGTGAGAGGGGACATGTAGCCTGCAGGGGTCCAGTGTAAGTAACACCACCATCAGATGACACAGAGATTATCTAATCAATAAATTGTGGTGTTTGGGGGGGCCTGGTCGCCGGGGGGCAGGGGTCCCTTAGCGACCCCCCCCCCCCCCCCCCCCCTTCCCAGGTCTCCCCTACCCCTCTGCCGGCCAGCCATGGTCGTACCATGGGAACATACCCCCCTCCCCCTGTGAACGCCACACACACACACACAGACGCCGTGGGAGACCCAGCATGACTCAGCCACCAGCGTTACCCAGAATCCTCCGTGCTCCACAGCCCCCCCTACTGGCCTGTGTTGATCACCTGCCCCTGGCCAGAGAGCACCTACTCCCTGTAGGCAGGATCTACGACACAAAGACAAACCAGACACACAACATACGATTACACAAAACACACCTGGACTAGTAAACTCCACTCCCCAAACCCTTTTGTTGTCCATCCACAACACACACAGAGACACCAAACCACCAGCAGCCTGTAATATAAACCAAGATGGTGGATAAATGGATGGCACATTCACAGTGAAAATGTCTCGTCTCTAATGCCAAGGTAACATGACTATTTATGCTCTCCTTGTGTATACATCATGCATGTATGGGAAAGCAGAAGGGTCGTATTTAAAGTGGACTAAATTAGAGGGAACAGGCAGGTTCTTGGACACCACATTGGGCCCCTGGGTCAGAGTAGGGGCTACGGGGAGTCCTCTCACCTCATAAACATAAAGGGAGGAGAGGTTGTTAATAAATGATGAGGTGTGGTGAACATGTATTTTTAACGCTCTTCTGTGTGAAGTCTGGCAGGCACTCCTACACCGCCTCCTGGTAGAGGGCAGAGAGCTGAACTCTACCTTTCTGTTTGACAGTCCTCTCTCTCTCTCTCTCTCTCTCTCTCTCTCTCTCTCTCTCTCTCTCTCTCTCTCTCTCTCTCTCTCTCTCTCTCTCTCTCTCTCTCTCTCTCTCTCTCTATCTCCATCCCTCTGCCTCCCTCTCTCCATCTCTCCCTCCAATCTCCCCACAGTTGTTGTGTGTATGTGTGTGTGCGTGTGTGTGTCTGTGTGTGTGTGTGTGTGTGTGTGTGTGTGTGAGGGAGCAGGCTAGGGAGAAGGTGGAGGAATATTTCTTGATCTGAGAGAGTGGATGATCAGGCGCTCCAGTACAGCAGCTGGTCAGCAGGAGTCAGTGATCAGAAGAGTCTGTGTTCCTGTAGGACTCTCCACAGAAATGACAACACAACAGCAACAACAACAACGAAATATCGTTGCCCGGGTGACAGTATTGGTTCTTAGGAGGAAGAACCCTGTCTTCTCTGGACCAGGGCGGTTGGTGATGAAGACGAGCTCGTCGAGCAGACTGGCTCCCTGCAGCTCAAGGACCTCCGGGTGATGTGGCAGTCACCGGCCGTCGGCAGCCAAACACACCCAGGAGGGGCAACGTGTGAAGGGCTGTTATACTCCGCTTGCCCGGGTCAGTTTGGCAACCACCACCGTCATTAACACACACCTACACTCTCTCTATCACACACACTCACACACTCTCTGACACACACACACACACAGACTCACACACACACACAGTTGGGATGGCAGTGATGTAAAAGGTGGGGGGGGGGGGGGCACAAAGACCCTAACTGGACACGTGAGGCCGGCAGCTGGGAGAGACCCTCCTCCGTCTCCCCTTACGGCCACTCCTCCCACACTCCTCATCTGCCTCTGAGGAGCCTCCAAGGACCCCAGAGCTGGCCACAGAGCTGCCTGATGAAAACAGAACTCTAGGCAGAGCAAAGAAGCCCTGGATAACCATACAGAGGCAATCACAGAGACCTGAGAGGAAAGGAGGAGAGACAGAGAGAGAGAGAGAGAGAGAGAGAGAGAGAGAGAGAGAGAAAAAAGGTGAATAAAACAGGGAGGAACCAGGGACGTTGTAGAAGAGGAATGAATCCAGATGTGAAGACACCTCGGTGATGGCTCCGGACGTGAATGCTTAATAAAAGTTTATTCTTTTGACGGAAGCTTGGAGTGCAACACGCTGGGAAACGTCTTTAATCGCGTGAGAAATGTCACAACCCTTCCAAGGTCTGCGCCCAAATGTTTATTTCATCTTCAGAGAAAACTGACACCAAAATATTTACATACAGCCAGGAAAATGAGTTTTGGAGGAATGTTGCCCTGGAGATCAGAGAGCTGATTTCTATAACGGAGGCAGCTAGCAACCCAGAGACACTAACTCTCTGCACCTACCACCTGAGCAGAGAACCACACTGCTTCTGTCTGTCTCTACACACACACACACACACTACACACACCCTACACACAACCTACACACAAAAGCGCTCGCACACGCACACGCACGCACGCACTCCACAAAGCTTTTGAAGTCCGTGTGGAATGGCAAGTGGAATGAAGACTGAAGTGGATGATGCCAGGTAGGGGGGGAGGAAAGCGTCTCTTCAAACGG
Organism: Hypomesus transpacificus; assembly: GCF_021917145.1. NCBI lineage: Eukaryota > Metazoa > Chordata > Actinopteri > Osmeriformes > Osmeridae > Hypomesus > Hypomesus transpacificus. The sequence goes on from NW_025814007.1 coordinate 22,434, forward strand.
TTATCAATACAATTGTCTGTGCCAGGCGCGGCAGTTTAACCTCTTTAGCGTGTTGGGTGTCTGCAAACTGGATGTGACGCCTGCTCCCGCCGGCGCCTTCTGTGGTGTCGTCTTCACACACGCTGACGAGGGGGGGGGGGATACCGAGGACGGGGTACCGAGTCCTGGGCTAACCGCCTAACCGGGAAGAAGATCAATCACTATTGGCGGTCCCCAAACCGTAGCCGTAGCAACATCTCGCGTGAAAACAACATATTCCCAGACACACTCATCAGATCAGACGGTAGTGGTGGTGTGCCATAAATTTAGCACAACCATAAGTAGGTTTTCATATCCTGCTTATCCCTCTCAAACCAGCCAGTGGGAATAGGTCTCATTTGGCTTTTTACCTGAATATTGTTCACTTGTCATAATAGCTTTTGTTGATCATTCACAAGCTGAATAAGACAGCAACACTGAAAGACACATTTATGTAGCTTATATTTCTGTAAATTTAGATAAGATGATAAAACAAAACGATTAAAATGAAATGTGACGTACTAAATGTGACGAAAATAACAGGAATAACACCAGAACACAAATAACATTTCCAAATAAATGTACTACGAAACTCAAACAATAAAATTGATTTTAAAACAGTAATCAAATCCCCCCCCCCAACACGATCGTGATCTAATTCCACCCAACCACAGTCGACTTATACAGCTGCACGAATGCGGAAACATGAAAAAGGGATCCACCGCTTTAATTACGGGGTCCTTCGCTCGACACAACAACAACAAGTCGTGCTGAAGGGTGTCACGCGCTTCCATCTTCAGGACAGAGCGGCGCAGAAAGAGGGAATCCATGCATGAGAGAACCCTCCTCCTGTCCTCGGCCAAGACGAGGAGCGGAGAGAGAAAAGGGGCCGAGGAGAAGCCTTGTCTGCCAGTGATGTGGCAGAGGCATTAGGGACTGCTGCTGGCACGGGATCAGGGCTGCACGGCGTGCCAGCAGCCCCTGCACCCCCCTGCTCCCCCCTGCTCCCCCCTGCACCCCCTTGCACCCCCCTGCACCCCCCTGCTCCCCCCTGCACCCCTTGATCCTGTACAGAGGCAGGTCTCTGCAGGTTTGCGGTTGCCAAGGCGCCTCGCTCCCAACCTGGAACCCCACCGACTCCACATGGACACATGAAAACACACAAACACTCGCTAGCTAGCGACGTGTGCGTACCAAAACAGATGCGGGCATAAATAGAAACTCTCGAATCTGAGGAGGATGGAGGCCGCAAACACACTCTCTTTCTCTCTCTCTCTCTCTCTCTCTCTCTCTCTCTCTCTCTCTCTCTCTCTCTCTCTCTCTCTCTCTCACACACAAACACACACACACACACACAACACAACACACACAGTATTCACAGAGTATTCCAGCGGCTCTGACAGTCCGTACTAATCAGCCGCAGCAGTGAGGGGAGTGACAGGGAGACAGGCGGCATGGCGGCTGCAGTCCGGAGGTAATGAGAGCAGAGCAGGCAGACAGGACGACTGGAGCTCAGGACCGAACGAAGACCGGCTTTCTTCTGGGCAGGAACCGTAGGTTCCAATATAGACTACCTGCTCTCTAAGTTATGCCTGAACTAGATGGACCGGAACGAGAGAGGGGTAAGAGAGAGGAACAAAGATAGGTAGAGAGAGGTAGAGAGAAAGATAGTCTGAGATGAAGGTAGACAGTGCAGGAGAGAGAGAGACAGAGGGGTAGAGAGAGATAGGGGTAGAATGAGTGCAGGAGAGAGAGGGGCATCAGGGTTGAGGTACTTCTCAGGGCCAGATGCGTCTCTGTGCCTGACCCCTCAGAGGAGCTGTGCTGTGGAGACCACATCCTCTGGAGCTGTGCTGTGGAGACCACATCCTCTGGAGGTGTGAGGAGGGGTGAGAGAAGGGAGAGATGGCAGGGGCAGATACAGCCCAGCTGGGGAGGGGAAAGAAGGGGGCTGTTCTGTCATCCGACATGCTATGGGGGGGGGGGGGGAGGTATGGAGTGTGTTTGGGGGGGTGGAGTGTAAAGATAGACGTCTTGATATGAGGACCAAGGCAGTGCTGTGTGCAGCAAAACAACACCACACACACAGACACACACACAGTCACAGTAGGGTCATTACACCTCCCCGGTGACACGTAGTAGCTGTTTAGGGGACACACACACACGCAGCTCCAGGAGAGACAGGCTGGACACTGAGAGAAACAAAGAGATGAAAAGGAAGGTGAGTAGAGAGGAGGAGACGCTCTCCGATGACCCTGGAGCTGCCAAGCATCGCGGCCTCGCTGTGCCTCTTATGTTCCCCTTCACCCACGGACACCCTCCTCCTGCCTGGAAAGTACAGGACTGTTTCCAGGCAAGACATCCACCCGCTCTGGTCTGTTTTCCAAGGACAACTCGACATTGGACGGTCTCCCTGTATAGTTTAACCCCATCAGACGGGGTTGGGTCCGGCGTTTGGCATCTCATGGGACGGACGGTGAGGTTCAGGGCAGTGCTCTCAGACCAGTCTCCTGGAGTTTAGTTTCGTTCTGTACAGTACACACCAGTTTGACGTTCGATTGAGCATTAATCTGAAGTAATTAACTCAAAGCCACAAGTTTACCGGCAAAGCAACGTTTCACTTTGACGAAAAGGAAAAAGAATATATAATAATAAATGGGTAAACAGGTAGAAAATAAGAAACTTATTGTTTTTCATATGAGATCTATTCTCTGGGTGGCCAGGTCAATAATGACTTGATATATCTGTGACTGCCTTGCTATTTGCACTGTTTTCGGCATGTTTTCTCTGGCTGTGATTGAGCGCTGCTTTTTTCACGTGTGGAGAGCTGTTTCAGGACCAGGAGGCTAACGTCTGTTTGTTCAAAGTTTATGTGAAATTTCCAGAGGCCTCCGGGGGGAGTCGGTGTTTATGAACTGTAATAAAAAGAGTCATTTTGACGGCATGACCCTGGTGCAGTGGCAGGGGGGATTTGGTTATGTCTCTGTTTGCAAGAGAGGAGCTATACACTCTGAGCTCACGAGAGATCTAGAGAGGGGGGGAGGGAGGGAGGGAGGGAGAGGCAGGGAGCAAGCAAGAGAGAAAGAGAGAGAGAGAGAGGGAAGGGAGGGAGGGAGCGAGAGAAAGAGAGAGAGATGGAGGTGAGGAGGAGGGCTCTAACATCCCTGTGTTCTCTAAGCAGCCAGCCAACAGCTCTTAATGAAACACTTGAGATCCGCCCAGTCACCTTACAGCACGCTGCATTAGCGTCTTCCTCACAAACCTGTTCATTTGAATTTAACACACATCAATGGGAAATGAATGTACATAAGCTCTTAAAAGTCATCCTTTTTAATCGCTGAGGGAAAAGAAGGTTGAACAGGAAGATGTGGTCTTTTCGTCAACGTAGCAATGTTATGATGAAACTGTAATCAATAGGTGGTTCAAGTAACCTTTCAAAAAATCAAATAATGTTGACCTTTTTTCTTTGTCGATAAAATCTAATCCTCAAGCTTTGAGTGGTATATATGGTTGTTCAATTCTATCAGAACTGTAATGAACACATTATTGGACTCCACACTGAATAGCTTAGCGGTTGGTTAAAAGCACACATTGATATGGTAAAATACAACCGTAAATGCAAACATCTACCTTCCTCATACATCCCACAATGTAACAATTGCAGCCACATGCCACTAAAGTATGGATATGATATTCGCTACATTCTCCAGCCTGTATGAACTATGTTTTGATGAGAGACTTGAAGGATAACCAAATACACCACATTGAATCAGCCTCTGGAACAGGTGCGATTGTGAAAACGTCACAGACTAAAGAGTGCAGAGCAGTCTCAGAAATAGGGCCGCGTGGTGTGTCTAAACAAGCCGACCCCCAGGTCAGTCAAACTGGAAGATTCGCAGGAAGCTGCTTCCCTTTGCTGTGTGACCGCAGGTCTGGAGAAATCACTGCTGTTTGCTGTACAACACAACACACACCAGAGATCGTGAGCACTCCGGAGCAGCAGGAACAGGAAGACAGATGTGAGAACACAGTCTGAAGATGTGGAAAATAAGACAAACTAGCTCTCGTAAACGGCAACAGGAACAGGAGACGGCGTGGAAGTGGTTTTAATAAACGACGCCACTAAACAGCTCAACATTCGACGTGGAGGCTATTATCGCCTCGTTATGTTCGATTTTTGTGTTTGCTACGTGTGTCCACGCTTATCAACAGAACTCACACTTGGATGTTTACTTGAGAGGTGTGTGTGTGTGTGTGGTAGCTAGATATATTCCTGTCAGGTAGCACCACGCACACACACACATATTCCCACATAGATATATAACACACACACACATACGCAGACACACACACAAATACACAGCACACACACACACATACACAGCACACACACAAAGATATGCAGTACACACACGCACACACATATAAATATAACACACACACACACAGATACACAACACACACACACACAGATACACAACACACACACACACAGATACACAGCACAGACACACACAGATAGGGCCTGGATTATTGAGGTGGTATCAAACTAGAATAATAAAGCAGGATCTTAAGATTTTAATAAGAATAAAATGAAAGAGTTACTATCGAGGGGCCAGCAGGGTTAATCCCTTCAATATTACTGAAAATATAAAAGGATAAAACCAAGAGGAGGGGAGAACTGGATAGAGAGAGGGAGGGATAAAGAGAGAGAGGGAGGGAAAGAGACATGGGGAGTAGGGGAGAGAGACAGAGAGTGAGAGAGAGAGAGAGAGAGAGAGAGAGAGAGAGAGAGAGAGAGAGAGAGAGAGAGAGAGAGAGAGCTGGGTTGAGGGGAAGAACACCATCTACACACCATCCATGGTATGGTTGGTGTTTAGAATAGGAGGCAAAACAGTCACAGTTAGATCACAATTAACAAGTACGTTTTTTAGAAGAATAAAAAATAAACCACTCTCTCCTGTTCCTTATACACAGACCCTAGCTTGACTGGGTTCCGTCTCTGTTCTACCCGGGCAGAGCGACGTGCTTGAGTACCGGTCCTGGTTCCACCGCATATTTCCAATGTCAGAGCACGTGCACATACAGCAGATGGTACCAAGCAGTTGGCACGAGCGAGTGAGCGTGAATATCTGTTTACTAATAACCCTTTAATTACTTCAGATGGGCAATAGGATCAAACAGCCAGACTCACAGAGGAATCGCCCTTAAATGAGACCGGACAGGAAAAAGACGCCAGGGCCTTATGCTACCAGGATAGGCGTTCGAAGAGGTTTTTATTTATTTATCTGCGCCTCAAAAAGGTCTAGTTTTTAGTCTCGGTTGCCGTTTGAATCCCAGTATCCCACAGTTGATATCAAATGGGTTTAAAAGGAAAGAGATAGAGAGAACGAGAACGAGACAGATAAGAACTCACTGTAAATAGGCTACATCCACCAGCAGCTTGCGACTGCTGTAATAACGGATGGTGCATGAGGGGAAATCCCTGCTGTGGGTAAATGTCATGAAAAATTCCTTCATCTGCCAGGATAACGCTAACCTTCTCCATTTTGTTCCACTGAACCCACCTCTCAGCAAATATGTTACAAAGACGAGCACCATCTCCGTCTCTCTCTCTCTCTCCGCGAGTCGAGACTCTCGCATACGGCCATGTTGGCAGTCGCTTCTCTCTCTCCTGGCTGGTTTTATTACGTGAACGGGGAGCGAATTCCCTGCCCTTTTCGTACGGAGCGAAAGCGTACGTTTTAATGACGAGACCTTTACTTTTGAATAACGACACGGAGGGAAAAATAAAATAAATTGCTGTTCAAAAGGAGATATTACTCTCGGCATTGTGGGATTGCGGAGGCTTGGGGACGCAGAGGGTGGACATCCCAAACCAATCTGTATAAATTAAGATATAAATAACCTCATATAGGGTAGCATTACTGGGCGTGCTTGAGTGCTCATGCACATGTCTAAACGTATGCATGGAAGTGTGGTGTGTGTGTGCGTGTGTGTGTGTGTGCGCAACCGTGAGCTGCGCGTCCTCAGGTGTAAGAGCAAGCGTGTGTGTGCATGCGTGTGTGTGTGTGAACAGAGTGTGTGAGGAGACCTAAACCCCATTCAAGTGTAAAACAAACAGAGCTCTGTCTTTGTGGGAGCGGGGCAGGCCTGGTTATTGTGTTCCCTCCCCCAGGGTCTCCGTAAAGACCCCCCCAGCCCAGCTCTCCCTCACTAGCCCAGCTCTCCCTCCCCAGCCCAGCTCTCCCTCCCCAGCCCAGCTCTACCTCACTAGCCCAGCTCTCCCTCCCCAGCCCAGCTCTCCCCCCCCAGCCCAGCTCTCCCTCCCCGGCCATCCTGCCATCCGCGCCCCACGGCCTGCTGGGACAGCTCTGGCTCAGGACCGCAAGGAAATTAAAAGGGGATTAAGACTGCCTGACACTTTGTGGCCGATTACTCATTTATTTCAGTGCGTGGTGGAGGGTGGAGGCTGGAGGGTGGCGGGTGGAGGGTGGTGGGGCTGGGCAGTGTCGTGTCTTGGCTGTGAGGAGGGGAAGAGTGGAGCGTGGAGGGGGGGAAGGGTGGAGGGTGGAGGAGGGAAAGGGTGGAGCGTGGAGGAGGGGAAGGGTGGAGCGTGGAGGAGGGGAAGGGTGGAGCGTGGAGGGGGGGAAGGGTGGAGCGTGGAGGAGGGGAAGGGTGGAGCGTGGAGGAGGGGTGGAGCGTGGAGGAGGGGTGGAGCGTGGAGGAGGGGTGGAGCGTGGAGGAGGGGAAGGGTGGAGCGTGGAGGAGGGGAAGGGTGGAGCGTGGAGGAGGGGAAGGGTGGAGCGTGGAGGAGGGGTGGAGGGTGGAGCGTGGAGGAGGGGAAGGGGAAGGGTGGAGGAGGGGAAGGGTGGAGCGTGGAGGAGGGGAAGGGTGGAGCGTGGAGGGGGGGAAGGGTGGAGCGTGGAGGGGGGGGAAGGGTGGAGCGTGGAGGGGGGGAAGGGTGGAGCGTGGAGGAGGGGTGGAGGTTGGAGGAGGGGAAGGGTGGAGCGTGGAGGAGGGGTGGAGGGTGGAGCGTGGAGGAGGGGAAGGGTGGATGAGGAACCTCTAAGGACTGCCAGAAGGCTCCTCTGGACTTAAACAGAGGATTCTGTGTTCACGTGCTGTGGTACATTTTCTCAAGAGCCTCAAAAGCAATATATCGAGATCCCGACCACAAACATGGCATCCAAATCAGTTTACCGCCCTATCAATTCCAACTCACACACAGGCTTCATTATTTCGGCTGCCCATGCTGTATTCCAACCCAAGCCCGTAATAATGACGACCAAGATCACACCGTCCCAGAGAGGACAACACAAAGGACAGATGCTGTATTAGGTTTGCTAATTAGGGAAGTATGTTTGTAATTAATAGATATTACCGGCGGATCATCTTCCTGCCCAGCATCCCCAGAAACCTGCCAGGCGGAGGCAGGGAACTCAGTCTCCCATAGTGCCTCTCTTCTGGGACGAGAACAGGAGTGACAGCATCCTGGGGCTCGCGTCTGAAGCAGGGAGAGAGACAGTTAGCATCAGCGCTAACGCAGATATATATATATATATATACAAATATGCACACTAAGAGAATATATACACACACAACAGTCTGTTACACGACTCATGAACACACCCGTGAACAATGTGAATGTTGATCTTCAGACTCGTAGCTACCGCCGATCGAAAACTGAAAACGTGTTGTGGTCAGGACCATCGTCCACTGTGGGGAGGGGCTTGCTCCTTCTGGTCTGTCCCTGCAGCAAGGGTGTGTGTGAGGTGTGTGGTGTGTGAGGGGCAGTGTGTGGGGTCTGGTGTGTGAGGGGCAGTGTGTGGGGTCTGGTGTGTGGTGCGTGAGGGAAGGTGTGAGCAGAGAGGTGTGGAGGGGCAGTGTGAGGTATGAGGTGTGGTGTGTGAGGTGTGAGGTGAGGTACACTCTATGTGTGTGTGAGGTGTGGTACACTGTGTGTGTGTGTGTGTGTGTGTGTGGGGTAAGCCGTGGTGTAAGGAGTGAGTTGTGGAGGGGCGTGTAACTCAGGAGTTATCAATTATCCAGAGCTCGGTGTCTCTCCGGCTGTCTCCAGATCTGCTGTTAAATGAAGTTGTCAGTGCCGTCTCTGCGATTGCCCCCGTCACCGAGCCAGACTGTGATGCAGGCTGACGGCCGCGCTCCGGAGCTCCTCGCCGGCTGCCGCCACGCATCTCGCCTGCAATTCATCAGCTCGGAGCACGCCGGCCTGGCGCCATCCACGCCAGCACCAACAGACTCACGCCGCGCAGAGCCCAAGCCAACCCACGCCTGGAAGAGAGGGGGATGGGGGGGAGAGAGGGAGAGGGAGAGGAAGAGGAAGAGAGAGGGAGGGAGAGGAAGAGAGAGGGGGAGGGAGAGAGGGATAGAGGGGAGAGAGAGAGGGAGAGAGAAGGAGGGAGAGAGGGGAGAGGGATAGAGGGGAGAGAGAGGGAGGGAGAGAGGGGAGAGGGATAGAGGGGAGAGAGAGAGGGAGGGAGAGAGAGAGGGGAGAGGGATAGAGGGGAGAGAGAGAGGGAGAGAGAGAGGGAGAGAGAGGGGAGAGGGAGAGAGGGGAGAGGGAGATCACCTTCCAAAAGACCACTGTAGAGGACAGAATTCTGAGGACTTTTACCCCAGTGGCTGGAGTAGTGTGTGTATGTGTGTGTGTGTGTGTGTGTGTGTGGACTGTGTGGCCTTGTTTATTTCGTGTGTGTGTGGTGTATGTTTTGGAGAGAAATGGGGAAAAAAAAACAGTGGCAAGAGGGAGAGATAAAGAAACGATGGAACAGCTGTGAGAGAGAGGGAGAGAGAGAGAATAAAGCTGAGAGAGAAAGAGAGGGAGACATAATGAGCGAGGTGAGAGAATGACAGAGAGAGGAAGTAGAGAGGCAGAGAGGGAGGATGGAGGGGGAAGCAGAGAGAGAGGGAGGATGAACGGGAGGCAAAAAGGGATGGAGAGAAAGGATAGAGAGAGAGAGAGAGAGAGAGAGAGAGAGAGAGAGAGAAAGAGAGGGAGGATGGAGGGAGAGAGAGAAGGGGGAGAGGCAGGGCAGGGCAGGGAGAGGGACAGTGAAGGTGATGTCGGGGTTGGGTACAGCTAGGCAGACAGAGCGCCAGGTCTCTGGTCCTCAGGTGAGGGCAGAGAATGTGGGACAGCGGCAGGCTGGGGCTGGACCTCTTACCTCCTGCTCTCCAGCTGCACGCACCAACACCATGGAGATGAAGGGCACAGGAACGCTACAGTATCACAGAGGAGGAGGGGGGGAGGGAGGGAGGGGAGAGAGAGAGAGAGAGAGAGAGAGAGAGAGAGAGAGAGAGAGAGAGAGAGAGAGAGAGAGAGAGAGAGAGAGAGGGGACAGGACCAGACGGCAGGGTGACAGTAATAATAGATAACTGTAAAACAGCGGGTTGCTAAGCTCTCTGTGCTTAAGTATTTATTTGTGATAAATAGTAATGATGGCACACTTACAAAGCACTTGTTTAATACGGAACGGCTCGAGACTCGAGGATCGCTGTCCCTCGTCCTTAACCGAGCACAAAGTCAGACACGCGGGGCGATGCCTGCTCCAGCCCTGCAACCCAAAACACTGGCCATCCCCTTTCACTACCACGGCCCTGAATAATACATTAAACGCCATTCTGAGATATTAACCTACTTATTATCACAGAAAGCTATTTGATTCATGTCGATTTGGTTGCCGTTCAATGCTGCCCATCTGTCCCAGCTTGGCCTGTAACCTAAATAAACCCAGACCTCCACTCCTCTCACAACACACGCCTGGAAAGGGAATAAACCACTGCTTTTATACTTCAAAGGCTTCCAATCAGAGTTGTTGTTATTTTTCTCCATGAATTAAGCAATTATTTGATCCCGAGGACGTTAATGAGCACACGATGACCTTGCTCATAACGAATCTTTCTTTTATGTGTGTTTCCCTGGCTAATTTAAGTGCAACAGTGCTTAATCTTTCTCCAAAGGCAGCAAACGTCTCGTGTGTCCTCCGTGTGAGGATGTCTCCTGCTAATAAGCCGAGGCCCTGGTGATGTAGAGCTGGCGTGGGCTGGGCCGGCTACGGATCAAGCAGTCGTAACCTCCTGTTCCTGGGATAAGCTTCAGCCCAGTCTGCAGGGGACCTTTAAACAGGGAGGAGAGAGAGGGAGGGAGAGAGAGACAGGAAGAGGGAGAGAGGGAGGGAGAGAGAGACAGGGAGAGGGAAAGAGGGGGAGAGAGAGTGGGAAAGAGGGAGAGAGGAGGGAAGAGAGAGACAGAAAGAGAGAGGAGGGAAGAGAGAGACAGGAAGAGGGAGAGAGGGAGGGAGAGAGAGACAGGGAGAGGGAAAGAGGGGGAGAGAGAGTGGGAAAGAGGGAGAGAGGAGGGAAGAGAGAGACAGAAAGAGAGAGGAGGGAAGAGAGAGACAGGAAGAGGGAGAGAGGGAGGGAGAGAGAGACAGGGAGAGGGAAAGAGGGGGAGAGAGAGTGGGAAAGAGGGAGAGAGGAGGGAAGAGAGAGACAGAAAGAGAGAGGAGGGAAGAGAGAGACAGAAAGAGAGAGAGAGGAGGGAAGAGTGAGAAGAGGGAAGAGACAGAAAGAGAGAGAGAGAGAGAGAGAGAGAGAGAGAGAGAGAGAGAGGAGGGAAGAGAGAGAGAAGAAACAAGACAGGTGAAGTGTGAAGGTGTAAGAGGGGTGCGGGGGTGAGGGGTCGGATAGGGGTGTAGGGGGGAGGAGGGGTAGGGGGGGGGGGCAGACCCATGCCTCTGGGTGACGATGGCACCCGTATCACCGCGGTGACGTGCCTGAACGGGGCGCAGGGGGGGGGGGGGGGGGGGGGGGCGGGGGAGCTCCTGCGCTTAATTGGGCACTCAAATGTTACCAGGTCCCTTCCCCACGGCTCAGAGGTGACATACAGCCAAGACAGACAGAGAGAGGGGGGGGGAGGGAGAGAGAGGGCCAGAGAGAGAGAGGGAGAGAGAGGGAGAAAGAAAGGGAGAGAGAGAGAGAGAGAGAGAGAGAGGGGAGAGAGAGAGAGAGAAAGGGAGAGAGAGAGATAGAGCCAGAGAGAGATGGGGAGAGAGAGGGAGAGCCCCCAGTGTGGGAGAGGAGGGAAGGCATGAGGGGAGAGGAAATGGAGCAGAGGGTTTAGCACCTCCTCGGGCCAGGGTTTCTCTCTGTCTCTCTGCGGCTGTGGAGAGGAAGGATGGAGGGAGAGATGGTACATTTGGTGTCTAGCTGTGCCAAATATGACATGGCGAAATGAACCCCTCACTGATGGGAATCTGGGTCCTGGAGTACAACCGAAAGGTCAATCTGAACTTGTGTTAACATCTCAAGGCTGCAGTATAAGGATTACCATAAAAAAAAAATCACTATACCGTCATTATTTCCATGTTTTATGTCTGAGGCACATTCATCTTAAGAGTACAGCTCTTTTACTGTAAGACAGAATCACAGCTTTCCTATACACAAGCCTCTGTTCCTATAACCAAGCGTTAGCCTGAATCACTCAAACATCTATTTAATTCAGCTATTACGAAACTATTTCAATTTCAAAAACTGCGTTCGAGGTACATTCGCATGACGCATTTCACCAGAGAACGGCACGTTTTCCACTCCTCATCACCATCCTCTCACCTCGAGGTAACAATGGCGATCCTCAGGATGACGAGAGGAGGAAGCCTAGCGGGAACCGGCAAACGAACCGCTCGAAAACCTCGTTCTTTTTTTCTCCAGTTCATCAAAGCTCGGGGCCCGCTAATCCCTCCCTTATATAAATAGCTCTTTGGTGGAGCGGGGTGGGTGCTGCATGGGGCTCTAACCCTTCTGTCCTACTGAATCTGCAGCCAGGATAAACTGTGTTGTTGGATTGGCACATCGCGCTGCCATGGGCCCTCCGCTGGGTTGTCCGCCAGTACAGATGGAGGGCAGAGCCAGCCGATGCCAGCTTGTCAGTCGGATTAAAACGACTCATTTATTCACTGAAGTATCGCGCAAAGCGACTGGGCCAAAGCAGGGTGAGGCAGAGGGGGAGAGGAGGGTCAGATATCGGGGAGAGGGGGAGAGAGAGGGGGGGGGGGGTTTGAAAGGGGAAAATTGGTCTTCACCTAACTCTCCCTTAACCCTCCCTCTTGTCCTGCCCTCTCTCTCTGTCTCTCTCTCTCTCCTGCCCCCAATCTCTGTCTCGCTCACTTTCCCTCCCACTCTCTCTTTCCCTCCTACTCCCTCTCTCTTCCTCCCTCTCCTCCTCGCTCTCCCTCTCCCTCTCCTCCTCTCTCTCTCTCTCCCTCTCCCTCTCCTCCTCTCTCTCTCTCTCCCTCTCCTCCTCGCTCTCCCTCTCCACTGGTTACTTATCTTTCTGGGGCTGCCAGAACCCATTACGGTGGTGTACGGAAGGCTGCTGGTGGGGGGGCGGCCCCCAGAGTCCTGGTGACAGATTGCCTCTCGGCGTTGGTGGCGGAGGAGGTGAGGGAAGAAAGCGATTGGCTCATATGGTCAGGAAGTGGGCACTGAGGGATGGCGAAGGGAAGAGGGAGGAGGATGGGAGGGGGGAGAGAGGAGGGAGAGGGAGGGGGAGGGAGGAGGGAGAGAGGAGGGGGAGGGAGGGTGAGAGGAGGGAGAGAGGAGGGGGAGGGAGGGTGAGAGGAGGAGGGCGGAGGAGGGCGGAGGGAGGGTGAGAGGAGGAGGGCAGAGGAGGGGGAGGGAGGATGAGAGAGGAGAAGGAGGGAGGTTGAGGAGGAAGATGGAAGAGGGGGAGGAGGGAGGAGGATGAGAGAGGAGGGGGACAGAGTCAGAGAGAGGATGACAAGAGCTGGCTGTGTGACCTTTGGTACTAGGTGAGTTACTTAAAGGGGCACAGGGCCTGGTCTTAAGAGCGTGCCTGGCAGAGGTGGGCTCGGTGGTGGCGGGTTGAACACGGATGCCAGGGCAGCGCGGAGGGCAGAGGTGGGTCCTCTGGCTAGGCCCTGCTGCTGCACCTCTCAACCCCAGCATGCGCAGGGCGGAGAGGAGAGGTGGAGGACGAGAGCAGGCATCCACTGACGGACGCTCGCTCCTCTCCAGCCCGGCCACGCTTCCTCCCAGTCTGCTCTCGTCTGCTCTCGTCTGAGCTCCTAGACCAGAACAGAAACACGACCTCTGCGAAGGTTAGACAAACTTTGTGGCAGTCAGCAGGACAAGGCCTGGGATGGTAAAACGAAACGCTCGAAAATGCCCAAGATAAAACTTTTGAATTTTGTCTCCTGGATTTATTCAGGGATTAAATTGAATTAAAAGACTTGATTTAGTTCACCAATTGGGGAAGCGGCAATGTAGTCAAGGGCAACACGAAAAGGTCACTGTGGGAATGGTCACAGAATGCAATCTTCCATCCCATAATGCCACACTCCTGGGTCACTGTCAGGCCAAGTGTGTGTGTGTGTGTGTGTGTGTGTGTGTGCGTGTGTGTGGCAGGGGGGTGGCGCTTGGTGCTTGGAATGGTTTTATCGGGTCTAATTACTCCCGATAGCTGTAATTTACTGGTTGACAGCGGGGAGAAATCGGCGAGATTCACACGTCCACGGGTCAGCATCTGTCGCCGTTAATGCGGCGCGCTAGCTGCCTGGCCGCTCGCTGGCCGGCCGGTCGAGGTAAACAACGGAGAGCGTGTGACAGATTAGCCGCGCGGGCTAAAGGACCTTCCACTGACACACCATTCCTCTCGCTCCGCGAGTGTGTTTCGCGACAGCTGTCACCAATAAAACGGAAAAGCGGGAGGCGGGGGGGGGGGGAGGCGGGGGGGCGCTTTTGTTCCAGTTCCAGAGAGATGGGTGGTGGAGGAGGGGGGGGAGGTGGAAGAGGAGGGAGAGGAGGAGGAAGAAGGAGGGGGAGGAAGAGGAAGGAGGAAGATAGAGGAGGGGGAAGAGGGGGAGGGAGATAGAGAAGGAGGGGGGAGGAAGAGAGGTGAAAGAGGGGGAAGGAAGGGAGGTGTAGTTGAAGGGGGCGGTTTAGTGAGAGTGACCTGTTTAAAAGTCTGTCCTCACTTTTTAATGGAGTATTAGAAGGAAAAACCAGGGCAGGCTGGCGTCAAACTGCATTTTTCTGCTGACTTTGTGGTAATTACCTGCTTCACTTCCTGTTTTTAGGTCTGCTTTACAAATTGCAGGTGTCACCCTGAAGCGATAAATTTAGTTCCATTTGCATCTGCGTGTGTGGTACTGCAGGGTATTCCAGAGGGTAAGCATCAACACAGGGCAGTGTGCTCTCAGTCATACTGCATTGCAGTCCCTCCGCAACTACTGTACAGCACATTCCCCCTCCCCTTCCATCCCTCCCCCCTCCTCCCATCCCTCCCCCCCCCTCTTCTCCCTCCTCCCCTCCCTTGTGGTTCTGCTCCCTGCTCCTACGCAGCTCAGAGAGGAGTCAGAGAGGAGTCAGAGAGCAGGCAGAGAGGAGGCAGAGAGGAGTCAGAGAGCAGGCAGAGAGGAGGCAGAGAGGGCTGGTGGGTTGCAGTCTCCCCCTCTGTCCACCTCCCTTCGCAGGGCCTTGCTGCCTCGCTGCCCACTCGAGTCTCATGGATCCTGGCACGGCAACTTCTCCTTGACCTCCAACTGGAGGACTGAAGGACATCGTCTCACTTCCTGTTTCTCAGAGTTTCAGACTTCCTGTTTCTCAGAGTTTCAGACACAACAGCCAGTGGAGGATTTTAAAAAAAAAATCAGGCTAGCTGAGGCCGACTAACCTTGACAAACCGCGACAACTGTCACCTGATTGTGCCTGAGGCCATTACCGGCTCTACCCCGGCAGCCTGGCTGTGCCTCTGCTCCTCTCTGCTCCTCTCTGCTCCTTTCTGCTCCTTTCTGCTCCCCTCTGCTCCTCTCTGCTCCCATCTGCTCCTCTCTGCTCCTCTCTGCTCCTCTCTGCTCCTTTCTGCTCCTCTCTGCTCCTCTCTGCTCCTCTCTGCTCCCCTCTGCTCCTCTCTGCTCCTTTCTGCTCCTCTCTGCTCCTCTCTGCTCCCCTCTGCTCCTCTCTGCTCCTCTCTGCTCCTCTCTGCTCCCCTCTGCTCCCCTCTGCTCCCTCCATCACCACACCCATCCGTTACGCCAGGGAGGGGAGCAGGGAGAGCCCACGGATCTGGCCTTGTCCTGTCTCACATCGAACAGGAGAGCGCTGCCTCTGGCTGCCAACCTCCAGGGCCACAACCTGCCCACAAGTGCCATATGGGCGGCCCAGCCCCATTCCATTAGCAGGGCCCGAACAGAGGTGGGAGCAGGGCCAGGCTCTGGGTCTCCTGGCACTGCCACGGGGCATGCCCTGCCCACCACCAGCTGCCCAAACCAGGCCTGGAGGGAGGCAGGCTGCCTCCCATCACCTGCCTCTTCCAGCCACCACCCAGCAACGACACACTGGCTGTGGGGGACAGGGGAAATAGACATGATCAATCAATCAATCAATCAATCATTCAAACTTTGTGTATATAGCACATTTCATACATGGAGGCAACGGAATGTGCTTCACAGAGACCAGACACTTACAGGTGACAGGTACAGATTACTGTTGAGCAAAATGGAAAATGAGGGATCTCGGGAGGATGGTGGGGGGGCGCGGAGTCTTACCTCTCCACCAGACAGCGTGATGAGATGTACCTGCAGCCGCTAGGCGCTGGATGACGGAAGATTCCTGATGGTTTGGTTTAGTGTTGTGTCGTAATGATGCTTCAGGTCCCTGGGCTTCCTCGTCTTGCGTGTCGGGTTCTATCTGTGAGGCTGAAGGAGCAGAGGTCAAGGCCAGTCGATGGGCAACATTAGGAGGTGGAGAATAAGAGGGAAACATCCAGAGGAGGGAGGGATGGGAGAGGGAGGGAGAGATGGGAGAGGGATGGGGGAGGGAGGGAAGGATGGGGGAGGGAGGGGAGAGAGAGATGGGAGAGGGATGGGAGGGAGGGAGGGGAGAGAGATATAGGAGAAGGATGGGAGGGAGGGGAGAGAGAGATAGGAGAAGGATGGGGGAGGGAGGGGAGAGAGAGATGGGAGAGGGATGGGGGAGAGAGATGGGAGAAGGATGGGAGGGAGGGAGGGAGGGGAGAGAGAGATGGGAGAGGGATGGGAGGGAGGGATGGGGGAGGGAGGGGAGAGAGAGATGGGATGGGGATGGGAGGGATGGCTGTGGGGGTGAGGAGAGGATGAGATGAGATGTTTAGCGCATCGCATGGGAATGTCCGTGCGCCTCCACAGCCTGTTCCTGCCACAGGACCCCAGGCTTTTTTAATTAATCATCAAAGGGGATGAATTATTCAGCCATTATCACTGTGGATTTAGAGAATGGCTGGTTTGTCTCCCAGGAAGTTCTCCCACAATCAATTTCCATGTTTCCTCTAATAAGCTACAGTTCCAGTGAGAGATACACACAGTTTTGCAAGAACTGAACATTATTAGCACACCATTGGCTTACTCTCTTACCCTGGAAACCTACCCTGATTTCCCTTTTAGCATGAAGGTTTTTTTTGTTTTTTATCAGCCGTCCATTTAAAAAGCCTTGGTACACTGTACAATAGTGTAATCTAGACTTTCAATGTGTGTCACAAAGTATTTATTATATCAAACAGAAAATATGACAATTTCTTGTTACAAAAAAGGGTCTGTGTTTACAAAGTTTGATTGGATATGACATTGGATCACCTTGCAGATTCTGGGGACGTCCCTTACTGCAGCGGGGGTAAACACACCCGGCACAAGCCGAACCGAGCGTTGTGTTTCCTACCGCTTCAAAATCATTGACTTTTCATTGAAGGAGGACTTCCAGGGGCTAGCGAAGCCTGCCCACTGCGCGTGTCAATCTTGCCCACGCTACAATAGACCACGTCAGGGTGGGACGAGGGGGGGGGGGAGTTAGGGGGGGGGGGGAGTAAGGTCTGGTCTCGTCTGGTTCTCCTCCAAACCCAACCCTCGGTAAACCCAGGGGAAGGGGCAGCGCTGATCGGTAGCAACACCTGTCAGGTAAGGCTTTCGCAGTTGACGGCACACGAGGTGCGCCGGAGCCTCCGCTACGCCGGCTAATCTCCGCCGTGCCAGCCCGCTGGGCGCTGCCAGGCTCACGAGGGATGGCTTTGGGAACGCGGAGGAACGATCCGCGTTGATGTGCTCTAAATACATTTCATTATCGTCGCCGCGATGACGCCGCTGATTGTGTGTACTCGGTAACGCGCCGCGGCGGCGCCCCTGGGGGAGTTGTCTTGGCGACTGAATGATTAAAACACATATGAACCGTGCGTCAAAACCTCCCTGTGGAGAATTGACCGAGCTCATGTAGCTCGCTCTTTTGACACTGACACTGCGAGGGCTTGTCAACGGAGCGCGAGGAGAACGCATTGAGAGGAGAAAAACCTCACAGGTTAACATGACAGCAGGTGGATATTAACAATGCAGGGATTCGACCTTAACTGACCTAAATTCTTTAACACAGCCCTTCAACATTGCCCTACACTCTATTACAGCCTACATAAGGGTACGGCTCCGATTTTTTTTTTTTTTATGAATTCGGTTTCATACTTTGAATGAAGCAAGGTTTGAATTATTCTTGTGCCTGGTGTCTACCATGGGCCGGGTGTCAGCTGAGGGGACAAGGAGTGAATAGAGTTTTTGTGACAGCGTTTGATGAATGTTTAATCCAACATTCCCATACATGCCTGGTTGGAATCATCCCCAGTCAAAACCAGTCAAACACACACAGCAGGTGTTTGAAATATTCATTCACTACACGGTTCATTAACAATGAAACGTACCAAGGACCCCCTTTTTAATTTATTCATTTCGATTATCGAAACAAAAGACTGAAAAATGGTAGACTAAATCACGCCACGCTATTCTGGATTTGTCTCAGAGATTTGTAACAATTTGTTTTGTGACAAATAACTGTGCCGGTTGAAATCCCGCTGTCGTCTCAGAAAGAGAGAGAGAAAGAGAGAGGTGCAAGCTTGCTGTAAGAGAGGCAGGCTTTCCTGATATGGCTGCAACAAATCACTCCCTCTCTCTCTCTCTTTCCATCCCTTCTTCATCAGACCCACGACTGTTTGACCTTTGACCAGTCCAGGAGAGCAGGAGAGCTCACGCTGACGTGTCTCGGAGACAGAAGTGTGTGTGCGTGCGCGTGTATGCGTGTGTGATCGTTTTTATATTAATGATCTCACTTGGTCAGGTGTATTAGTCAGATTAAATGACTGATTTCCATCTTGTCATGGAAGAACTTGTTAATGGTCTTGTCAAGAGTGGGCTAATTAAAGTAATTACATCACACGATTAGGCTACTTGCCGAGCCTTGAAGTTAACTGAATGTATGATGTGCAATTACAATAGCCTAATGATTAGGCTACATAAAATGTTTTCTTTCCATTATTGTTATATTATTATTTTACGGTGTCAGCACAGCTATATATGAAAATATGCAAAACTCAAACTCGACTCCAAACACAGTCCAGTAGTGATGTGTCGTTCGTGAACGATTCGTTCATTTTGAACGAATCCTTATAAGGACTCGGGAGTAACGAGTCCTCTCAACGAGTGATTCGTTCATTTCCCGACTCGGTCTTTCTACGAGTCTTTGGATCATTTTTCACGTGACCTGCATAGGCTCTGTAGCTAGAGGAAACGAACGATTCGTTCCTTTCCCGACTCGGTCTTTCTACGAGTCTTTGGATCATTTTTCACGTGACCTGTATAGGCTGTAGCAAGAGGAAACGAACGATTCGTTCCTTTCCCGACTCGGTCTTTCTACGAGTCTTTGGATCATTTTTCACGTGACCTGCATAGGCTCTGTAGCTAGAGGAAACGAATGATTAGTTCCTTCCCCGACTCGGTCTTTCTACGAGTCTTTGGATCCTTTTTTCACGTGACCCGCATTGTATTTTTTAGTAGAGGAAACAGTTTCCTTATTCCCTTTCGCGTGGCCGCTGTTTTAGTAAGACGTGAATGAATGATATTCGCTCAAGTCATCATACTGACTGGTTTTGTTATTTTCACTTTACATTTACACTTACAGTTTAGTGCAGTGTAATTGTTTGACGTGATAATTAAGTGCTAGTGTGATAATACACGACCAAATCATACAAACTCATGATACATTATTTTAATGCAGGAATTTATTTTGAAATAGTATTTGCTGGTGCACATGTCATGCACTAACCTACAGTGGACGTATAGGGGCTATACGTCCTTTGCAGTGGACGTATAGCCCCCACCCCCCCCCCCCCCCCCCCCCCCCCCCCCTCCCCCTGAAATGAACAAATGACTCGAAAAAAGATTCGTTCATTTTACTGAACGAGATTCAAAGAACCGAATCAGTAAAAAGAACCGAACTTCCCATCACTACAGTCCAGCCAAGACTCCGTCCCGCACTAGACCCTGTCTCCCGTCAAACAACGTCACTTCCTGGAAATGCGTGAGAACAATGGCGTCTTCCAGTCAAAACGGTACTCTGGGAGATGCACAGACAGAACGACGGCTGGAACTCGATCCCGACAATGATCCGTCAGTGGAAGATCTCGGGCCAGTGGTCAAAAGAGACCCGGTTATCAAGCTTTTGTCCACGGTCACTGGTCTAGAGCCGCTGTCATGGTCAGAAGATCACCGACTCTCCGCCTCCACCGCCTCTGGGATAGCCTTGATGGAGGTTGTTTGCGATGTTCACAGTAAAAATCAGGACTTGGTGCTTCACCGAACACACATTCCACTACCGGACAAAGTGTGCGAGTTGAAGGTAAATGTGCAAAAGTTGCGGTTGCGTTTTTCCTACATTTGTAGCAGGTTGTCGGATGAATACGTAGCTAGCTAGCTAGCCTGCTAGAGTAGAGTACAGCTAGTCACGCTGTCGTTGTTTACATCCAGCTCACTAGTAAAATACCTCGCGAGAGACAGCAGTGAAATGCGAATGTTGCACACGGGATCACTGACATGAGATCTTAGCTGTTTTCAGGTCAAATATAAGAGAAAATATGCGTTTTTTTTTTGCCCATCTTTGACCGGTGTTATGTCGAACTCTGTTTCCCCTTCGATATCTGTTCCCCCTTTTTCTCAGTCATCTGCCTCAACCTCTCCACAGGGTTAACAAACGTTTGTCAGGTCGTACGTCAGAAAAGTAGAAAGTTATTTGAAAGAGAATGACATTTGTGAGGACTAAGAGCTTTCTTTTGAGCCAAATCCATTGTGTTTGAAGTTAAAAAAAAACTAGTATTAAAGTAGTAGTAAAAGGCCTAAAAAAGAATAATTTACAAGAAAAAAAACATGCACTAAGCACGACTGTATCATTGTTTGACTAAAACCGTGCCACACGTGTTCAGGTGGGGCCCGAGGCAGAGCTAGAGAAGGCCAGAGAGAAGTTCTCCTTCTCCCCCGATCCCTCCATAACCCAGCCCTTCATGCTGGACCGGATCATCAACCCCAGCTGTGGGCCCCCCAAGGGCATCCTGTACTGCAGCTGGTCCCCGCTGGGCTGCGACGCTAACGGACGCTGCCTCCTCGCCCGCCTCTCCCTGGACCGCAGGCTGACCATCCACAGCAGCCAGAAGCGCCTGCAGTGGTCCACGCTGGTCGACCTCACCCAGATATACGGGGAGAGCCTGGAGGGGCGGGGCTACTCCCTGCAGGAGGGGGAGCCCCCCTGCGGAGCCGGTCTGGCAGACCTGGAGGAGCTGCAGAGGCGGTTCCGCATGCAGACGGCGGTGCGGGCGGAGTGGTCGAGCGTGTGCACCACCCAGCACGTCCAGACCAACAACGAGTGCAAGGACGTGGAGACAGTGCTGCTGGCCGTGCTGATGGAGAACGGGGACCTGGTGGTGTGGCAGTTCCGCCTGCCCTTCCTGGGAAAGGACTCAGTGTTGTCCTGCAACACGCTGCGCTCCGGGGTGAGCTCCCCCAGCGTGCTGGCCTGGTGGGAGTACGAGCACAGCGGGCGGAAGATGAGCGGGCTGATCGTGGGCAGCGCCGTCGGCCCCGTCAAGATCCTGCCCGTCAACCTGAAGGCGGTGAAGGGCTACTTCACCCTGCGGCAGCCGGTGGTCCTCTGGCACGACACGGACCAGATCCCCGTCCACAACATCAAGTGCGTGGCTCTCCTTCACCCCGTGCAGAAGTGTAACTGCAGCCTGGTGGTGGCTGCCAGGGGCTGCTACGTCTTCTGGTGCCTGCTGGTCATCTCCAAATCAGGCCTCAGCGTCCAGAACTCCCACGTCACCGGGCTCCACTCCCTCCCCATCATCGCCATGACGGCGGCCCGGCAAGGAGGGTCCGTCTACACCTGCTCGCTGGACGGAGCCGTCAAGAAGCTCACGCCCGTCTTCAGCGAGCAGAGCCTGTCCTTCCACCAGGAGGACGTCCGTCTCCCGGAGGGACTGCGAGGGAGGAGGCTGTACGGGGCGTCAGTCAGCCCCAACGGGGCCTACCTGGCCCTGGTGAGCTCCGAGGGCCTGGTCCACGGCCTGCACCCCGTCACCCGGCCCTGCCAGGTGAACTTCCTCACCCTGAAGAGGCCGGAGGACGCGGGGGTGGAGCTGCTGGAGGCGACGCCGCCCAGCCTCTTCAGGCAGGCCGACCTGCTGGACCTGGTGAGGTGGCGCGTGCTGAGGGAGCGGCGGATCCCTCCGCACCTGCAGGCGGAGCTGGACCGGAAGCTGGACGCCACCGGCTCCGCCTACCTGTGGCGGCTCAAGCTCTTCCTGGTGCGGGTGCTCTACCAGTCGCTGAGGGCGGCGCCGGCTGAGGCGCGGTGGAGACCCACGCACGAGGACACCAAGGTGTTCGTGGGGGACGAGGAGGAGGAAGGGGACGAGGGAGAGGGAGGTGAGGAAAGAGGAGGAGGAGGTGGTGAGAGAGGAGGAGGAGGAGGAGGAAGAGAGAGAGGAGGAGGGGTGTTGAACCTGCTGTCCCGGGAGCCCCAAGTGTCGGAGGAGAAGATCAGCGAGGTGCTAGCGTGGATGGCGTCTGTGGAGGCTCACCTGACCAGGGAGCACATGAAGAGAGTCCTGGGAGAGGTGTACCTCCACACCTGGATCACTGAGAACACCTCCATCCCAACCATGGGTGTGTGTGACTTCCTGTCCAAAGACCCCAGCTACGACGACAGGGCTGCCAAGGTAGGAAGTCTTGGGCTATGGGAGCCTATGCTTGGTGATATGTGAAATCTAGTCCGTTTTCTATTTTCAAATTCAATGAATTGTTAAGCACTAATCTTGTGTAAGCTATAGTCTCTCTCACCTCAAGCTTGTGTGTGTTTGTTTTTTCACTCAGGTGTTGATAGGTCACATCCAGAAGAAGATGAACAAGCAGACGTTTCCAGAGTACTGCAGCCTGTGTAAGGAAGTCCTGCCCTTCAAGGAAAGCAAACAAGCTGTGTGCATCAACGGCCACGTGTGGTTCAGGTACACTGCAGTTACCCTCTGCTACACTACCGTTACACTGCAGTTACCCTCTGCTACACTACCGTTACACGACAGTTACCCTCTGCTACAGTACTGTTACCCTCTGCTCCACTACCGTTATACTGCAGTTCCCCTCTGCTACACTACCGTTACACTGCAGTTACCCTCTGCTACACTACCGTTACCCTGCAGTTACCCTCTGCTACGCTACCGTTACACTGCAGTTACCCTCTGCTCCACTACCGTTACACTGCAGTTACCCTCTGCTCCAGTACCGTTACACTGCAGTTACCCTCTGCTCCACTACCGTTACACTGCAGTTACCCTCTGCTACAGTACCGTTACACTGCAGTTACCCTCTGCTACACTACCGTTACACTGCAGTTACCCTCTGCTCCGCTACCGTTACACTGCAGTTACCCTCTGCTACGCTACCGTTACACTGCAGTTACCCTCTGCTACGCTACCATTACACTGCAGTTACCCTCTGCTACAGTACCGTTACACTGCAGTTACCCTGTGCAACAGTACCGTTACACTGCAGTTACCCTCTGCTACAGTACCGCTACAGTACCGTTACCCTCTGCTACAGTATCGTTACCCTCTGCTACACTATCGTTACACTGCAGTTACCCTCTGCTACACTACCGTTACACTGCAGATATTTTGTAGAAACTTTCTTTCCAAAATATCTTTTTAACCTTTCAAAACCTTTGAAAAACCTTTCCCAAATGTTTCTTTTTTTCCATCACTTTTTTCAAACAGTGAAAGGAGGAGAGCAGAGCAGCCTAAAACAGAGTAGAGCAGAGCACAATAGAGTACAGTAAAGTTTAGGAGAGTCCTCACCAAAGAAGCAAACTTTGTTGGGAAACTTTAGTTCATATATATTTTTCCAACCTTTCAAAGCTTTTTTTTTTAAAGCTTTTTTTTATAACAAAACATATACTTTGTTCCACTACCGTTCCACTACAGTCACAACACTTGTAGCTCCACACAGAGATGCCGCTTCACAGCAGCCAGTTAACGGCCAGTGTTGGAGCTTGCTCTGAGAGGCAGAGTTACTGCTCTAGTACGTCCAGCTGCTCTAGTACGTCCAGACGCTCTAGTACGTCCAGCCGTGTCTTCAGACTGTGGACTGGCTTCTCTCCTAAGCTCCCAGACACGGCACGGGGAGGAACGTAAATAACTTCATGCCAAATGCCATTTTGGACGGTTTATTTATTTTCCCAGCCTAGTAATCAAGCCTCCCACCTTTTGATATTTACCCATGTACCCCCCCCCCCCCTCCTCCTCCTCCCTCCTCTTCCTCCCCCCCTCACCTCTACACACCTCTTGGCTGGATGGTATGTGCTGCCCCTAGTGGCCGTTGGTCCGCGTTGCGCTGTGGAGCTGGGTCTCCCAGGTTGTGACAGATTTCCAGTCTCCTCCTCAGCCCTAAGGTGTGTGTGTGTGTGTGTCTCCGGCAGGTGTGTGTTGTCGTACCAGACCTGCCAGACCTTCTCCTACAGACGCTGCCTGCTCCAGGACAGCATAGCCAGGATGCCCGTGCCCGAGGGTGAGAACTCACCTTCCAGCTCTCTGTCTCTCTCTCTGTCTCTCTCTGTGTGTCTCTCTCTCTCTCTCTCTCTCTCTGTGTGTCTCTCTCTCTCTCTCTCTCTCTCACTCTCTCTCTCTCTCTCTCTCTCTCTCTCTCTCTCTCTCTCTCTCTCTCTCACTCTCTCTCTCCTGCCTTCTGCTTTAGACCCAGACTGGATCAAGAGGATACTGCAGGGCCCCTGTACCTTCTGTGACTCTCCCCTCTTCTAGAACACTCATCTAGAACCGGAGAACCCTTTCCTCATCTAGAACCGGAGAACACTCTCCTCATCTAGAACTGGAGTACAGGCTTCTGTTGGACAAAGACTGGCTGTATTTCCGTTTGGACTGGATGGACAATTGACCACAGACACCACAATCCCCTCCATTTTTACGTTCCTAAGAATCTACTAGATTTATATCTGTGTATATTTAATGTACAAAAAAATAACGTGAACTTTTATTTCTAAGAAAAAACACAATAAAGTCTTTGAAAGAACTCTTGTTACTTCATTTAATGAAACGAAGTAAACTTGTTCAGATGATTTTCTCACCCAGTAAGAGTTCACGGCTCTATTTTTAATCTACCTCGTTTTCCTAATCTCTACTGTATTTCTGGACGTTTGCAAGCTCCTCTTTATTGCTAGCAAAGGAGGAGATGAAGTGTTAGACCTATTTTAGTCTTTCCATTAGAGACCAATAAATACACACTGCATTCTGTGGATATGTGGAAAAATCTCAGCATATCCATATTTTAATTGGCAGTGTAAAACAATTTCCATTCTGTGGAAAGAGAGAAAAAAAAAAAAGCATAAATCCAGTGCCGCTCAGTCATTCTCTTAGATAAAGACTTCCGCTGCTGGTGACAGAGAGAGGGGGGGAGGGACGAGGGACGAGCGAGAGGGAGGAAAGAGAGAGAGTGTGTTTAAGACTGTTGTGGGATCTCTCCTGGGAATGTGCTCTAATGAGATGCAGCAGTAATGAGGGACAGAGAACAGTGGCAGAGGAGGCGTGCTCTAATCAAGTGGGGTTACAGAGCATGTTGTTAAATACAATTAACCCTTTTTATTTTGGGGGGGTGTGTGTGGGGGGGGGGGAGGGGGTCAAGGGGGCCGGGGGGGATAGATCTGCACTCCTCCATGTGTTCCCCATGTGCTCCTTTCGCCTCATCCCCCTTTCCAGGAGACATGAGGGTCATCGCCCGGTGATCAAAGATGGAGTTGGATCGGGTGACTAGGGGCTGGTGGACGTGTGTCTCTCCATCAGGTCCGCGTCTCAGCCCCGGATGAGCCAGGGGGAGGGATGAGGGGCCGCGTCCCTTCTGGTGTCACAGGAGATGATAGCCTGCCCTGAGGCAAGGAGGGCGGATGAGGCCTGGGTCTCCAGCCCTCTGCTCTCCATGACAGGCGCTCGTTTCTTTCGGGGTTTTTTTTTTATACCCACAATCCACCTTTTTTTCAGCAAAACAGGAATCCAAACTATCAGACGTGAAATCTGTGAGAATGTCCTGTCGAAACGTTTCCTCTGTCATCACTCCCTGATGCCGGTCGAAGCCCCAGGACGAATGAATCCTGACGTGCGAGGGACTAGACGGGTGGTTTAGTTTGCGCTACTAACTAACACGTCAGCTACCCTTTCGATTAGCTTCTCAGCTCGGGTTTGGTTCTCGCTAATTGTCTTGTTTGTAGAAGCAGAAGTCACCGTTCAGGTAGGGATGTTTTAGTCACGGATAGGTGGAGAGCAGAGATGCTAAAGAGGTCGGCTGTTTGGTTGAACCTCCTCCTTCTTTAATATAATAAACTGTCAAAGAGCATCTCCGGCAGTAATTACCATCTCCTCCTCTGTCTCTCTGCTCTCTCAACACTTCAAAAGAGGAATTCTTCTCCATGCATTTAATATTTATATCCTTTATGTCAATGGCTCCATTCCATAAAACATTAATAGCATTTCTTTCTTTCTTACATTTTTGGTTCATATATTCTTTTTGTTTGTTTATATTTTGAATATGATGTGGTCCATTGTGTTCTGTTAAGTTCTCAGACGCAATTTGTAACCCTATAGTATTAATGGTTACTGCTCTGAATACATTGGCTGACTTTGTTGACTGAAGTGCCTCACTGGATAACTGAAGTGCCTCACTGGATAACTTAACAGTTGGTTTTATGTGTTGGTTGATTCACTGGATGATATCTTGTTCCAAGTCAAATCTCTCGTTTGACTTTTTCCAATTTAATTAACAGTTTTAAAATGGACTCAATTATTTGTTTTACTGTTCAGGGAGGTTTCTAACCCATTTATAGTTGGCATATTCACCCATTACAAGTGATGTTTGTTTACCAGTCAAACAGACAAGAAATGGAACGTCACTCAATTCTGAAATAAACAAGGATGCTGTGTTTGGACCCCAAAAATAAACACTCGCGAAACGTTTGGGGAGACGAACGACTCTCTGAAGTCGCTTCAGGCAGATACTCACACAGTCCCACCCCCCGGGGGAAACTCTCCCCTCCTCTGGCGGTAAAGTATTCTAAACTGAAACACACCCACCACCCCCCCACCCGCAAAAAACTTGTCCCAGCTAATGAAGTCTGTGTGTGGTTTCTGTGCTGTCGCCACCAGGAGACGGCTGACATGGTGTTTTAACTGGTCGGCTCGCCTCGCCCCCTGAGGGTCGAGGTTACTGACCTGAGACGAGGGCCGGGGCGGGGCTGATGGGAGGAGGGGGGAGGAGGAGAGGGAGGAGGGAGTGTCCATCATTAGAGCTGCTGCTGTGACTGCGAGGGCACTGGAGGGGAACTAATACTGAACAGCACAACAGGCCTGGCGAAAGGAGGTGCAGTCTTTTACTGCTACATTAATTAAGCTCATTCTTCACATGGGCCCCGGTATCACTCAGCCCATAGCAGAGCGCCAAGCGAACGAGCTGCTTTTGTGCGAGAACAGTTTGACTCTTATCCTGATGTCTCTCACACTAATAGGATTTGCATGATGTGCACTCGAGGTGATTGACGGAGAGACGTGTTTGTTTATTTTTTCTCCACTGTTCTACCCAGATCACTTTATGAGAATCAGTGAAGATGTCAAACAAGCTTGCTAGTTTTTCAAGTTCAAGGTTTCAGCGAGGCTGACGGGGTGTGTAGCCTACTGTCAGCAGAGCTAGAGAATGCAGAGATTGTCCTGTGATCCTGGATATTTGTTTTAGGGATGTGTCCCTGCATTAGTGAGGACTGGGAAAGCTGACAGCTTTCTGCAGGAGTGACAATGTTGAGAAGCAGCTGCGAGCGTTTGCCTGTAGGTATGAAGATCCAGATTTCGTAGCAGGAACGCTTAACGTTTCCTTTTGAAGGCTGAAGGCTTCTTTTGTGTCTTTTACATCGGCAGGTTTTAGCGAGAAGAGAGGAGGAGAGAGGAGGAGAGAAGAGAAGAGAGGAAAAGAGAGGAGAAGAGAGGAGGAGAGAGGAGAAGAGAGGAAGAAATGGGGCTCATTCGAGATTTCACTCTAATAGTCGTCTTTCAGAGATCAGAGCCTGTCAGATTCACACACTTTCGTTTTCACAGCGTCAGAAACTCTTAAACTGCATTTGGGATGGCTTCTATTATGGTATCTGGCTTGGAAAAGGGTACAGGAAGTTCAAGTCACCTTTGCCAGGTCAAAGGTCACGGCATCTGGGAATAGCGGGTTCATCCATGAACATACAGTGCCCTCCAAAAGTATTGGAACAGTGAGGCCAATTCCTTTATTTTTGCTGTAGACTGAAAACATTTGGGCTTGACATCAAACGATGAATGTGAAACCAGAGATCAACGTTTCAGCTTTTATTTCCAGGTATTTACATCAGGATCTGATGCACAAATTAGAAAATATCACCTTTTTGTTCGAACCCACCCATTTGTCACGTGAGCAAAAGTATTGGAACATATGACTGACAGGTGTGTTTTGTTGCCCAGGTGTGTCCTATTACATACATTATTCAATCAATAAATACCACTGAATGTCTACACTCAGGTTCAGATTGGGTAAGATAGGTTTTGTCTATGCAGACTGTATTCAGAGGTGAAAACAACATGAAAACCGGAGCGCTGTCTTTGGGTGAAAAACAAGCAATTGTGAGTCTTAGAGAAGATGGAAAATCAATCAGAGCCATTGCAGAAACATTGGCCATAGCCAGTACAACCATTTGGAATGTCCTGAAGAAGAAGAAAACTACTGGTGTACTAAGTAACAGACGTCGAACAGGTAGACCAAGGAAAACATCAGCAGTTGATGACAGAAACATTGTGAGAGCTGTAAAGAAAGACCCTAAAACAACTGTTAGTGAGATCAGCAACAACCTCCAGATGGCAGGAGTGAAGGTATCACTATCTACTGTTCGCAGAAGACTTCATGAACAAAAGTACAAGGGCTACACCAGAAGATGCAAACCACTCATTAGCAAGAAGAATAGGAAGGCCAGGCTGGAATTTGCCAAAAAGTACAGAGATGAACCTCAAAAATTCTGGGACAAAGTTTTATGGACTGATGAGACAAAGATTAACTTTTACCAAAGTGATGGAAAGGCTAAAGTTTGGAGAAAGAAAGGAACTGCTCATGATCCCAAACACACAAGCTCATCTGTGAAACACGGTGGAGGTA